>NC_053028.1:189805607-190105607 GCF_003073215.2 Triticum urartu | reverse complement strand
TCGCCCACGAAGGACTTGCCTCACTAGCGGTAGATCTTCACGAAGTAGGCGATCTCCTTGCCCTTACAAACTCCTTGGTTCAACTCCAGAATCTTGTCGGAGGCTCCCAAGTGACACCTAGCCAATCTAGGAGACACAACTCTCCAGGAAGTAACGAATGGTGTGTTGATGATGAACTCCTTGCTCTTGTGCTTCAAATGATAGTCTCCCCAACACTCAACTCTCTCTCACAGGATATGGATTTGGTGGAAAGAAGATTTGAGTGGAAAGCAACTTGGGGAATGCTAGAGATCAAGATTCATATGGTAGGAATGGAATATCTTGGCCTCAACACAAGTGTAGGTGGTTCTCTCTCAGAAAAGGTAAGTTGGAAGTGTAGGTTCGTTCTAATGGCTCTCTCCACAAACGAAGAGGAGGTGGAGGGGTATATATAGCCTCCACACAAGAACTAACCATTACACACAACTTGCCAATCTCGATGGGACCGAATTGATAAACTCGGTCAGACCGATTCAGCAAATCTAGTGACCATTTGGATTTTCGGTGGGACCGACATGCAACTCGGTAGGACCGACATGGTTAGGGTTAGGGCATAACGTAATCTCGGTGAGACCGATTACACAAACTCAGTGAGACCAATTTTGGTAATAAGGTAACCAGAGAGTTGGTCAGGTAAACTCGGTGAGACCGATTCGCTCATTTCGGTGAGACCGAAATGTTACGAAAGGGAAACAGAGAGTTTACATTGCAATCTCGATGGGACCGATCGCTCATCTCGGTGAGACCGGAATGTTACGAAGGGAAACAGAGAGATTACAATCCCATCTCGGTGAGACCGAGATCCCTATCGGTGAGACCGATTTTCCTAGGGTTTGTGGCAGTGGCTATGACATCTGAACTCGGTGGCGCCGGATAGAAAGAATCGGTGGGGCCGAGTTTGACTTTTGGTTTAGGTCATATGTGGATGTGAGAAAGTAGTTGAGGGCTTTGGAGCATATCACTAAGCATTCTGAGCAAGAGCCTCATTAAGCAACACCTCATCCCTCCTTGATAGTATTGGCTTTTCCTATAGACTCAATGTGATCTTGGATCACTAAAATAGAAAATGTAGAGTCTTGAGCTTTGAGCTTGAGCCAATCCTTTTGTCCTTAGCATTTTGAGGGGTCCACTTTTCTCATCCATGCCATGCCAACATTGATCTTTCCTAAAATATTAATCTTGAAATAGTATGAGCCCAATGAGCTATATGTTGTTAGGAATTACCAAAACCACCTAGGGATGGTTGCACTTTCAGTTCTTGTGCCCATCTTGGAGTTGATGTGCTCCTGAATGTGTTGAGCATACCCAGAACTTCTCTTCTGGTCTGCAGCAGTCCTCTTGATTGTCTCTACAATCAGACTCATGACCTTGAACTTCTGAGGGACATAAAAAATCTGTAGCAGGTTGATAGAGTGCCCTCTAATCATCTTGTGATCTCCTGACTTGGGTAGCAGAGTGTGCCTTAGGATCCAGTTGATAGTAGGCAGACCAGACAACAAGAAATGTACAGATCCAAGCTTGTGAGTCTCCAAAGCTTTATCTGGGATCTCCTTGTACATGTTAGCCATAGTGTTGTGGTCCTTCTTCTTGGCATACACATCCAAGTCATCTTCATGTTCTTCTGGGGCATTTATCAATTTTGCCCATTCTTCAACTATGGATTGGTACCTAGTACCTTCTGACATCCATATGATCTTCCCATCTGGGTAAAAGTGAGCAGTGGAGTAAAACTGCATGATCAACCCATCATTCCATTTTGTGAGCTTCTATCCAACAAACTCATCTACTCCACATGCTTTGAAGCTGTCATAAACTCCTGGAAAGTGATCTTCATTCTCCTGGATGTATTCCCAATCAACCCATCTCATGTCACGGACGATGGGCTTCTTGTCAAGCAGAATAGTTTCATAAAAGTCTTGATGTTCCTTTGTATGAAACCAGTAGTCAACTACAGTCCTCCTCCTCACAACATAACGATCAGACTCTCTCCACAATCTCAGTCCTGAATCTTTCTTGATGTGCATGTTCTCAACGACTGGATGAGCATCATTGTGGTCTGGAATCTTGGGCTTCAATTTTCTCAAAATAAGAGACTCATCATCTTCTTCTTCAGCCTGAGGCACTGGGGCCTTGTTCTTTTCTTCAGCAGGTATACTTCTGGTGTTCCTCTTGGGCGTACTAGGCTTCTGAGCTGGAGCTTTGGGAGCTGTCTTGGGCTTTGATGGAGCAGCCCCTGACTTTATAGCATCTCCCATAAGCTTCTGAGCTTTGGGTGCTGGTGCAGCATCCTCTTCCTCTTCCTCTTCCTCGGAGGGATCTCTCATCATGGACGGCTTGCCAATGACTCTGGCAATGGTCTTCTTGACCCTCTCCTTCCTTTTCTTTCCTTCTCCACCTTCTTTGGGTTCAAGAGTGAACTCCATTGTCTCTTGAGTAGAGGCTCTGGCCTTAGACATAGGAATTCTCTTTGCTGGAGCCTTCTTATTCATTCTTGGCTTAACTGTAGCAGTTGCGCCATACTCCTTTTTTAGCACCTTCTTCTTGGAGCTTACTTCCTCCTCAGTGGCAACAGAATCCTCATCCTTAGATTTTGATGTTCTCTTCTTCCTAGATCTGGTGGCTGCCTTTGACAAGTTGCTGGGAGTGCTCTTGCTGCTATCATCAGAAGTGCTCGAGGGATCTGAACCCTCACTCAGATACACATGTTCCTCGGGCCTGTTCTAACTGTCACTTTGATCAGACATCTCTGCAAACTCACTGACAGCAGACCCTGTGAATAGATGTAGATGAGATAGAGTGGTTGGGCATCGCAAAGTGCAGAGTTTTTGCAAAACAGATGACTTAAAAACTTAGTTTTAGTTCTCCACAGAAAGCATTTCGGAGCTACCGATTTGTAAAATCGGTGATACCGAAGCAGCTTTTGGAACCTAAACTAGTGAACTCGGTCAGACCGAGTCATAGTTCGGTGGCACCGAGACTGCTAGGGTTTCACAGAGAATCAAACTCGATCACACCGGTTTGTAGTTTTTGGTCAGATCGAAAATTGCAAGTGATATGGCCTAAGCCAAATCGGTGAGACCGATTTCTATAACTTGGTCGGTCCGAGATGAGTTCGGCGGAGACCTAACCCTAAATTTTCAAATCAAATTTAACCTAAAGGATGTTTACAATGGATAGAGTGTTTGCATACGTGCTAAGGATCATGGCAAAACAATGTGCTATGAATCAGAGGTAAAAGAATAGCACAAGGGTTGACCCCATACCCTAGTTCGGCGGGAGTTTGCTACGGCGCCAATGGCGGAGCAGATTTCCGTTGACGGCGATGGAAACCATCGGTGGGAGCTCGCTGGCAGCGAGGAGACGATCCGGAGACCCGAGGAGGCAGAGCAAGACACACGCGCGGCCTGAGGAGTTTGAAGAAATTTCCAAAATTTCACCCGTGGGTATATATATCCCGACCCTGTCAGTGTGACCGAGTGGAACAACTCGGTTGCACCAAGATGTAGAATCGCAATCAGTTAATGCAACTCGGTGTGACCGAAATCAAATCGGTTGCACCGAGATTGAAAACCTAGATCAACTTAGTGATCTCGGTGTGACCGAAATGGATGACTCGGTCATACCGAAATGCACAAAGAGGTTTTGGAAGTTTAAGTCTATGAGAAATCAGGGACTCCGAGTGCTCCTCACACAGAGTGGTTCGAATCTGACTTGATCAAACTTTGTGATGTAGCATGAATAGAGTTTGAGACGAGAAAAGCATAGTTAGCTAGAGGAAGTCCTTAGGAATTCTTGTCCATCCATTTGGCAAAAGAGAAAAAGCCAAACAATCAAGGCAACAAATGGATGTCCTCGAATGAGTAAAATATGCAACCAACATGCTCACACAATAAGATGGCAAATGAAATATGTGGCAAAGCATGCACAATCACTCTACCATCTATCAAGCAATTTGGCGATGACTAGGTCATCTATATATGAGTATATTGACTGGGGAGTCAAATGAGAACATTTAATCGTAAGTCATACTCATCGTTTAAGCACAAATGGGGTTACCACTTTTACATAATGCATTGTTATGTTCACATCGTTAGAATTGCTTTAGCTCAATTGATTAAAGTAAAGCTCCCCCTAGATGTGATATCCCCCTTTAGGAGGGATGAACTAACCTTGGGTTTTGTCGATGATGACTTCATGTAGGTGTTGAATATGTAGGTGCTCAAAGTTGATGTAGATCATTCGGAGCAGTCCTTTGGAGTGAGTTGCACTTTCAATACCTACACGGGTTAGTCCCACAAGGAACAAACAAGGATATCCATAGACATAGAGTGATATTCACATGAGATGATGTCCATGAATGCATTAGGTTACCTTGTCCCTTGTCTTACCAACAAGAGGGTTTGTGACTCCTTGAACTAGTGCAAGATATGGTAGTTTTTTGCACTTGTCCTTGCCAAAATGATATGAGTGAAGTATGTTGGCGGAGTCACCCTCAAGAACTCTCTAGTTCTTCTTCTTCGGGATCCACACCATTTTGATGGGAATCCTTAGAGTTGTAGTCGTACTTGATGAAGTAGAACTTGATGTAGTCTTGGGAACCCACTTGACCAATGCCTTAGGGGCTTCTTCAAATGCATCAATCTCCTCTTGAAGCTTGTCCTTGCCCTTTAGCTTGTGGTCTTGTGGTGGAAGATCATCTTGAGCTTGTGTTCCTTGGAAAGAAATAGGTTCATACTTCTCTTGTTGGGGAACAAACTTCGTCTTGGGGTATTGATCTTCTTCCCACTCAACTCCATTGGCATTGAACTTTCGTTCAAAACCAACACCTCGATTCTTCCGGTGTCTTCCTTGCTTGCGTACAATTTCCTCAAATTGCTTACTTCCAGCAAGACTCTTGTAAACACCTTTCTCTATAATTCCCTTCAATAAGCTATTTTCTTGCTCAAGTGTAACTTGGCTAAGAGAATCATTAGTGGAATCAAGAGAACCACTAGAAGCAACAACATTGGTTTTAGCATGATTATTGTTACTACTAGAAGAAGAATCTTTCTTGTTCTTGTTGCTAGATTTAACTTGTGGCATTTAAGTAGACAAGAGTAAATGCTTGGCAATGTAAGAAGGACTTGTCTTGCGAAGATCATCATTGATTGCATTTAAGAACTCATGCTCTTTCTCAAGGTTGAGCTTTTCAAAGCATAGCTTCTCATGAGTCTTTAAAAGTTCTCGATGATCTTCCAAGGTAGTTTCATGAGCTAACTTAAGAGTGTTTAGTTCTTTAGTTAGACGCTCAATCTCCTTCTTATCATTGTCATTCGTTTTATCTTGATTAGCATGATTAATAGCAAGTTCATCATAGTTTTCATAACTAGAGTTGTCAACAAGTAAATCATCATCACTTAGCAAATCATCTTCATCACTATTGAAATCAACATACTCGGGGTGTGATACCTTTGGGCCTTTAGCCATGAAGCATCTTCCAATTCCTTCATTTGGTGAGTCAAATATGTCATAGGAGTTTGTTGACACAAGTGCTAGACCGGCAACACCTTCATCTTGAGTGTATTCGGAGTCGGAGTGGTAACTTCTTTCGGAGTGATTGTTGGAGTCGGAGCCGGATACCCATTCACCAACATGAACTTGATGTCTTTTTTTTGTATAGCTCTTTGATGACTTGTCCTTCCTTTCTGAATCCTTGCTTCTCCGAGAGGGTCTTCGCTCATAACGATCATCTCTACTCCTTCTCTCTCTAGGTGGTGATTCTTCTCTTCTACTTCCTATTTTGGGAGAATCTTCTCTTCTTTTGTAGGGAGCCGTACACTCATTGAAGTAGTGTCCGGGTCTTCCACAATTCTAGCAATTACGTTCATGACTTGAAGATCTTTTGTCATTGTAGGACCTTGACTTGGAACTTCTTTCATTGCTTCTACTCTTGTAGAACTTGTTGAAGTTCTTCACCATTAGGCTCAATTCTTCATTGAAGGTTTGTTTCTCACTTGATGATGTGGGAGCATCGCATGAGGCTTTGTAAGCACCACTTAACTTGTTGTGGAGCTCTTCCTTATCCTTAAGTGACATCTCATGAGCAACAATTCTTCCAATGACTTATGTTGGCTTGAGATCTTTGTAATTGGTCATCATTTGGATCAATGTGCACACGGTATCATATTTTCCATCCAAGGCTCTTAGGATCTTCTTGATGATGAATCTGTTGGTCATCTCTTCACTTCCTAAGCCGGCAATCTCATTTGTGATGAGAGCAAGCCTAGAGTACATTTTAGCGACACCTTCACCATCCTTCATTTTGAACTTGTCAAGTTGACTTTGAAGCACATCAAATTTGGATTCCTTGACGGAGTCGGTACCTTCGTGCATATCAATCAAAGTATCCCAAATTTCCTTTGCATTCTCAAGACGGTTGATTTTATTGAATTCTTCGGGGCACAATCCGTTGAAGAGAATATCACAAACTTGAGCATTGTATTGCAGCATCTTCAACTCTTCCGCGGTAGCTTCACGGTTTGGTTCTCTCCCATCAAAGAATTCACCTTGCAAGCCAATACATACAATAGCCCAAACGGTGGGGCTATGTCCAAGAATATGCATTTTCATCTTATGCTTACAACTAGCAAAATTAGTACCATCAAAGTAAGGACCTCTACGGTGGTAATTTCCCTCGCTAGACGCCATACTCTCCTAGGTTGTGAAACCAAGGCTATGATCACCTAAAGCTATGGAAATCAAAGCAAATGGAGACCAAAGCTCTAATACCACTTGTAGGATCGAAAGTATGTCTAGAGGGGGGTGATTAGACTGCTTGACCAACTAAAAATCTAGCTTTTTCCACATTTTAAGTCATGGCAGATTTAACAACTTAGCACAAGTCAAGTAATTATCCTACACATGCAATTCTAAGAGTATAGCAGTGGAATGTAAAACAATTGCATATGAAGGTAAAGGGGGGAGTTTGTGGGAGCAAACACAATGTAGACACGGAGATTTTTGGCGTGGTTCCGATAGGTGGTGCTATCATACATCCACGTTGATGGAGCTTCAACCCATGAAGGGTAACGATTGCGCGAGTCCACGGACGGATCCACCCACGAAGGGTCCATGAAGAAGCAACCTTGTCTATCCCACCATGGCCATCGCCCACGAAGGACTTGCCTCACTAGGGTAGATCTTCATGAAGTAGGCGATCTCCTTGCCCGTGCAAACTCCTTGGTTCAACTCCACAATCTTGACAGAGGCTCCCAAGTGACACCTAGCCAATCTAGGAGACGCCACTCTCCAAAAGGTAATGGATGGTGTGTTGATGATGAACTCCTTGCTCTTGTGCTTCAAATGATAGTCTCCCCAACACTCAGCTCTCTCTCATAGGATTGGATTTGGTGGAAAGAGGGTTTGAGTGGAAAGCAACTTGGGGAAGGCTAGGGATCAAGATTTATGTGGTTGGAGTGGAATATCTTGACCTCAACACAAGTCTAGTTGGTTCTCTCTCAGAAAATGTATGTTGGGAGTTTAGGCATGTTCTAATGGCTCTCTCCATGGATGAAGAGTGGGTGGAGGGGTATATATAGCCTCCACACAAAATCTAACTGTTACACACAAATCACCAAACTCGGTGGGACCGAATCATGAAACTCAGTCAGACTAATTTAGTTCAAAATGTGAACGTTAGGATTTTCGGTGGGACCGACATGTCAGCTAGGTGGGACCGATTCCATTAGGGTTAGGTCATAATGTAATCCCGGTGAGACTGATTACACAAACTCGGTGGGACCGATTTTGGTAATAGGCAAACAGAGAGTTGGTCAGGCAAACTCGGTGGGACCGATTCGCTCATCTCGGTTAGACCAAAACGGTACGAAGGGGAAACAGAGAGTTTGCATTGCAATCTCGGTGGGACCGATCGCCCATCTCGGTTGGACCGAAACGTTACGAAGGGAAACAGAGAGGTTGCAATCCCATCTCGGTGAGACCGAGATCCCTATCGGTGAGACCGAAATGACTAGGGTTTGTGGCAGTAGCTATGTCAAGTGAACTCGGTGGCGCCGGGTAGGAAATTTCGGTGGGGCTGAGTTTGACTTTTGGTTTGGAACATATGTGGATATGAGAAAGTAGTTGAGGGTTTTGGAGCATATCACTAAGCATTTTGAGCAAGTAACTCATTAAGCAACACCTCATCCCCTTTTTATAGTATTGGCTTTTCCTATGGACACAATGTGATCTTGGATCACAAAAAGTAAAATGTAGAGTCTTGAGCTTGAGCCAACATGTGTTCTTAGTATTTTGAGGGGTCCACTTTTTGATCCATGCCATGCCAAACATTGAGCTTTCCTGAAATATTTATCTTGAAATAGCATTAGCTCAATGGGCAATATGTTGTTAGGAATTACCAAAACCACCCAGGGATAGAGTCACTTTCAGATGGTCGGCTTGGCGGTCGACGGCCATGCCGCCTCCTCTCATGACGATGGCTAGAGGATGTAGGAAACGCAGTACGACTGTGAGGTATGCCAGGGTCGTCCTAAAAGTTGTCAGGGATCGCCAGCAGGTGATACTGCTGACTCGGCGCAGATTAAGGTGGATGGTGCGGGCGATGGAGCAGGAACCGCGACAGTGCAAGGACAACTGCGGTAGTGGCGGCTGCCACACGAGGCACATGCTTATGTCCCAGATGGAGGAGGGTGAGGCGCCGGACGTCGCCAGGGCATGCCGAGGCCGTGACAGTAGCCCTGGAGAGATCCAACATCGTCCCGCGATACGTCGCCCAGGCAGACCCGATGGTCGCGGTAGCCCTAGTAAGCGTTGTGCCTGAGGCAGTACCGACGATCCCTGATGCCGAGGATGCCCCAGGCTCAATCGATCAAGGTTTGTAGGTCGTCGAATTGGCAGCCTCCGCTCCTCCTGAGCCCAGGATCGACACGCTGATGGACGATGGTTGGTGTGCATGCTAGGTCGGCGTCAGGTGCACAGTAGCTCTTTTGTGCGCCCGCGGTTCGCTATATTCTTGTAAACTAGCAAGCTAATGGTTTGTAAATTACTCGTCGAACTAGGCACTGGACCAATAATTTGAGCATATATATATAGGGTGAGTCTATTCTAATAACACCCTTAAGACCTTATTCTAATAACACTAAATCTTATTCTAATAACACTCCCGCAAAACCCCGAACCGAACCACACGACAAAGAAAAAAAGAGGAGCCACCACCCCACCCCACCTCCGTCCTCCACTCCACCCCCAACCTCTGCCCGCATCCACCCACTCCCGACCCACCTCCTTCCCCCGTTCTACCCCAATCACACCTACCGGCCGTGGATCCGGACCGGCAGCTACCCCAGCAGGCCTCCTGGCGGCGGATCCGGGCCGGCTAGCATCCCTCCCCCTCAGCTTCTTCCCCCACTACACCCCAATCCCCACCCACTCCATGGTCGGCAGCCCACTAGAGACCACCCAACCCCCGGATGCCCCCACATCCCTCCCGGTTGCGTGCCGCACCTCCTCTTCCTCCTGGCCGGGGCCGGCGCCATCGTGCACCCCACATCTCCCCTCCTCGCATCCCCACCTCAGATCCGGCTGACCGCGATGGTCGTGGATCCCCTCCCCCTGCCTTGCCTTTATCCTTCACCACCGAGCCGTGACGAGCAGTTCCGCCGACGCCGACGAGCTCCATCGCCCACCCTTGCTCGCCATGGCGCGCGCGCGGATCCTGGTGAGGCAGTTCAGGATCTGCCCTGGCAAAACACGCCCAATCACGGCGGTTTCCATCGACGGTGCGGCCACCCTCTGCCTTGATGCCCTCCTACCGCCGCAGCGCCTCCCAGCCAAGGCCCTCCCCCCGACTCTTCCTCCCCATCATTCTAGACCAAGGAGGTACGGGACCAATAATTTGAGCATATATATATACATATATAGGGTGGGTCTATTATAATAACACCCTTAAGACCTTATTCTAATAACACTAAATCTTATTCTAATAACACTCCCGCAAAACCCTGAACCGAACCACACGACAAAGAAAAAAAGAGGAGCCACCACCCCACCCCACCTCCGTCCTCCTCTCCACCCCCAACCTCTGCCCGCATCCACCCACTCCCGACCCACCTCCTTCCCCCGTTCTACCCCAAGCACACCTACCGGCCGTGGATCCGGACCGGCAGCTACCCCAGCAGGCCTCCTGGCGGCGGATCCGGGCCGGCTAGCATCCCTCCCCCTCAGCTTCTTCCCCCACTACACCCCAATCCCCACCCACTCCATGGCCGGCAGCCCACTAGAGACCACCCAACCCCCGGCCGCCCCCACATCCCTCCCGGTTGCGCGTCGCGCCTCCTCTTCCTCCTGGCCGGGGCCGGCGCCGCCGTGCACCCCACATCTCCCCTCCTCGCATCCCCGCCTCAGATCCGGATGACCGCGACGTTCGTGGATCCCCTCCCCCTGCCTTCCCTTTATCCTTCACCACCGAGCCGTGACGAGCAGTTCTGCCGATGCCGACGAGCTCCATCGCCCACCCTTGCTCACCATGGCGCGCGCGTGGATCCTGGTGAGGCAGTTCGGGATCTGCCCTGGCAAAACACGCCCAATCACGGCGGTTGCCCTCGACGGTGCGGCCACCCTCTGCCTTGACGCCCTCCTACTGCCGCAGCGTCTCCCAGCCAAGGCCCTCCCCCCGGCTCTTCCTCCCCATCATTCTAGACCAAGGAGGTACGGGATCCCCCGCAAAAAAAGATCTGGCCACCGCCGGCGCGGATCCGGGCCCCATTGACTCCGGCCACCACGACAGCGGATGCGCAGCTCGGCAATCGTGGACTTGCAGCTCGGAGGCGTGCGTGCAGCGGTTCAATGCTCAAGCACTTGCGGACTTTGGCGTTCTTGCGTGCAGTTTCTAGCACCACATCCTGGTTACCCAAAATGCCTTTTTTGTGCATGCAGCGGTTCAATGCTCGTTAGTGCGCATGTACAACTACAACTCACTTCTTCATGCATGCTTTTTTTTGTTGAACTGCAGCTCACTTCGTCCCCCATCATTGGAGAAACCATGCACTCCCCCATTCCTCCTCTCTGAACGCACGTCCGTCTCCCTGGAGCAGTCCACACAGCAAATGCGTGCGGCCATCATCGACTCGCCATGCGTCTCCCTGTGAGGCAAGCTTTGCCGAGAATATGACAAATTTTGTAGTTTGCTTTAATTCCATTCATCTCGATGGCTCACCCTGTAGTTTAGTCGATGCTCTCGTGCAGTGCGGAGCGTATCTGCTTGCAGTCCCACCAGACGTGCGTGTCGTCTGCCTCTCACCCGTGCATGCGTGCAGTAAATTTTTTCATGGAAAAGTTGGGTGATGCAGTTCACTCCATCCATGTTTTGCATTTTTGGATATTTTTTTGAAGTGCACTCGATTTGTGTAAACAGAATGATGTTTCATTACCCCTATGTATGAAGTGCAATTTGTTTTGTGTGTTTTAAAAAATCAGTCAACTACATTAACACTTGCAGAGCGTTTAGTCCTCGGATGTGGTTCACTTTTGAGAGTGATGCTGTTCACTTGCGCCCAACATGAAAGTGTTAAAATTTAGTGAAACAATAAAATAGTAATGAGGTTCACTTTGATATATGCCGTGGTTCACTTGGCCTAGGCCCTGCGGTCCACTCTCGTTTGTAAAAAAGTTGAAAAAAAAGACAACAAAAAATCGTGTGAGAAAAATAACGTCGGACAAAAGAAATTATGCAGCTCGCTTGCCGGTCTAATGCAGTGCGGTTTTCATTCTGAAGCAGTGCGGTCCGCTGTGTGATGTTGCTCATCCCGTAAGTGCAAAAAATTGTTAAAGGAAGAGAAAAAAAGTAATGCGGTTCACTTCTTGGTAGTGTTGTGGTTCATTTACACCCGATGTGAAGTGCACTCTACTTTCTCGTTCCTTGAGAAAATTACGTTTGAATAAAATAAACCATGCAGTTCTCTAACACGTCTGATGCAGTGCAGTGTTTCGTCCGATGCAGTGCGGTTTTCAGTTGGATGAAGTACCCACGTTGATTTGGGTGTCGCGAAAAACAGAGTGTCCGCATTTTGGTAATTTCAAAATTCCTCTTAACCCGTAAAGAATTAGAGAGAGTGTTCTACATGAAAAAGTTGTGCCTCGTCGATATCTTTCCAACGGCGTATCATTTGAATCATTCCGATCAGCGGTTTGTAAAAATTTCACGAAAAACGGCCGCTGCCACTCGTCGTCCGCCGCATGATTTTCAAAATTAACTTAAAACCATAAGGAATCTCAAAAACATTTCAACATATGAAAGTTGCGCCTCGTCCATAGCTTTTCAACGATATATTACACGCCTCGTTTCGACAAATGGTTAAAAAACTGGAGCAAAAACAGTACCGAAAATTTGAAAATTTTTGAAAAACAGAATTCCGCGATTTAGTAAATTTGAAACTGCTCTTAAACCATAACGAATTAGAGAAAACAATAGTTATGAAAAAGATGCACCTCGACGATATCTATCCAACGGTGTATCATTTGCCTCATTCCGACGAGCGGTTTAGAAAAAAACATGAAAAAACGCTCGCTGCCACTCTGTGTGGGCCGCACCATTTTTGAAACTGCTCTTAAACCGCGGGGAATCTCGAAAAGTGTTCAACATGGCGAAGTTGCGCCTAATCCGTAGATTTCCAACAGTATATTACACGCCTCGTTCCGATAAGCGGTTAAAAAATTAGAGCGAAAACAGTACCCAAAAAAACACTACGCGCGGTTTTTTCCGACACGAAGTTCACTAGTCTCTGTAATGCAGTACTCTTGCTAAAGAAAGTGCAGTGCCTCGCGTTGAGCATGCAGTGCGGAAGTGTTATCAGAATAATTATTCTGATAATATTATCAGAATAGACAGGCTGTATATATATATATATGCCGATCGAGTAAAAGATTGCCATCTGAGTGAAAATATAGTCATCCGAGTGAAAGATTCTCCTCCAGGTGAAAATAGTGCTATCCGAGTGAAACTATTACAAATCCGAATGAAATACTATCACCTGAATGAAAGCTTGTCGTTCGGGTAAAGGATTGCAGTCTGAGTGAAAATATTACAGATCCAAATAAAATATTGTCATCCGAGTGAAAGCTTGCCTTTCGGATGAAAGGTTGTCGTCCAAGTGAAGAAGTCCAATCGGGCGATCCGAGTGAAAGACTCTAATATCCGAGTGGAGAGATTCAGATTCGAGTGTTCCGACCAGAAGCTGAAGATGTGCCCAAAAGGTTATCTAGATTGGCTCGGATGAAAAGTGTTTCACACAGGAATTGTTCGTAACATCAAAATGGTTAACTTTGCTTTTGGACTCATCATCATCTAAGATAGTATATGTCCTGCAAAGTCGCTATAACACTCGGAAAATACAGTCAGCAGCAAGACCTAGTCCGACTAGAAGGTAAAGATGACTGAGGGAGTCTAGGATTAGGGGGTATCCGGACAGCCGGATTATATCCTTTGGCCGGACTGTTGGACTATGAAGATACAAGATTGAAGACTTCGTCTCATGTCCGGATGGGACTCTACTTGGCGTGGAAGGCAAGCGGCAATACGGATATGTATATCTCCTCCTTTGTAACCGACCTTGTGTAACCCTAGCCCCCTCCGGTGTCTATATAAACCGGAGGGTTTTAGTCCGTAGAACAACAACAATCATACCATAGGCTAACTTCTAGGGTTTAGCCTCTCCGATCTCGTGGTAGATCAACTCTTGTAATACCCATATCATCAAGAATAAATCAAGCAGGACGTAGGGTTTTACCTCCATCAAGAGGGCCCAAACCTGGGTAAAACATCGTGTCCCCTGCCTCCTGTTACCATCCGCCTTAGACGCACAGTTCGGGACCCCCTACCCGAGATCCGCCGGTTTTGACACCGACATTGGTGTTTTCATTGAGAGTTCCACTGTGCCGTTGCCAGAAGGAAGGATGTCTCGTCTCATGTTTAAAGATGGTACTACTGTTGGGGGAGCTTTGGCTGTCGGCCAAACTCTCCGGCTAGGCGGTTTCATCATGACTGCCTGTTCGGTCGCCGCGCCGACGATGACTTCTCGAGTCATCGAAAACAGCCTCCACGTCAAATCGGCACTCGCCGAACAGATGGATCCAATGGAGCTTGCCTCCCTAAACGAGCTCTTGGATCGCATCGCCGCTCTGGGAGTCGCTACGGACTATGATCGGATTGAGCTTAAACCCGATCAAAGGGAGATTAACTCTCCGCCGGTCACCCATCATATTGTAGTGGTGGAGGAACAATGCGGCGACCTCTCCTCCATATTGAGGACCAACTATGTCTGGATTCCTGAGCTCTCCGAGCCGGATACCCGTTCGTGGGAGGACAGCATCCAATCCCTGAACTTAGAGTCAGGTAGCGGGCCAGGATTATCGGGCAACACCCCGGAACCAGAATTTCCAAAATTGGAAATTCCTCGGCCCCTGGATCCCAGATCGGGTAGGGGTTCAGACTCAAATCCACCCACCCACCCAGACATAAATGATCTTTCCAACATCAGACAAGAGCCCCACGAAACAGTACATCATTATTGGGCCAGATTCCTCCTTGTGTTGAACAAGGTTAAGGACTGTCGTGAGGAAGATGCAATCTCACTTTTCTGCAATAATTGCACGGATAAGGGGATCCTTAACGCCTTAAGTCGCCGTGACATATCACGCTTCGTTGACTTGGCGTCCATAGTGCGAAAGTACTGTGCGATGGAAAGCGCCTGGTAACCTAAACGAAATTTTGGGATAATCCGGCTCCAAATATACACCCAGTCCGAAGTAAAAGGGTGCACTATCATAAGACACCCGAGCTAGTTGCCAAGAAACAAAAACCCTATACAGGGCATGGAACCGTATTGGAAGGATGGCTTAACGGCCCCTGCAAAATTCATAGTACGGCGGATACCATACCTACACACAACCTTAGAGCATGTTGGATACTCCGGCAGGTGGCTAAAAGCGGTGAGGATCTTCTCATCCCAGATGCCACAGAGCACCATCCCATGGATAGCAATACGGTATTAACAATCTTTGAGACCTTCGCATCAAATAATAGGTGCAAGAGAACACTCTGCAGCATTGCCGAAATCTGCCATGTGGCAGCAATAAATCCATGGAGTGACACGGCTATCACCTTCAATGCCAGTGATGAACCTAAATTCCGAACAGCCCGAGCACCAGCTGCACTGGTCCTCAGCCCAATCGTGGACAGCTTTTGACTCACCAAAGTACTCATGGACGGCGGTAGTGGATTAAACCTCATCTATGAGGAAACTCTTCAAAAGATGGAAATAGATTGGAACTGCATTGAGCAAAGTAGCACAACCTTTAGAGGAATCATCCCTAGTCGGGAAGCACGCTGTGCTGGGAAAATCACACTAGATGTGGTGTTCGGCACGCCGGAGAATTACAGGTCCGAAGAGATTACGTTCCAAGTGGCCCTGTTCAATAGCGGATACCACGCCCTTCTAGGGCGGGAGGCGTTCACAATCTTCCAAGCCATACCCCATTACGGGTACATGAAGCTCAAAATGCTCGGGCCCAACGGAATCATCACTCTCGCTAGCGATCCGGACACAGCACGCCGCGCCGAAAACAAGACAGCCGCATTGGCCCTCGAGGCATTATCCGAAGCCCTCGCGGCCGAGGAACTGACTAAGCTGCGCTCCACGGTGGATAGGGACGACGTGATACTTGATAAGAGATCCAAGTCTACCTCCTTTAAGCCAGCGGATGAAACAGTCAAAATCCAAGTCCATCCAACGGACCCTACAAAAACAGCCACTATCGGGGCACGGTTAAGCCCCACCGTGGACGCTGCACTACGAGATTTCCTGCGCGAGAATTGGGACATATTCGCCTGGCATCCCTCAGATATGCCAGGAATCCCACGCAGGTTGGCCGAGCACAACCTCAATATCCTAAAAGGATACAAGCCGGTCAAGCAGGCTCTTCGGCGTTTCTCTGAACCTAAGAGACAAGCTATGGGAGAGGAACTAGCCAAGTTATTGGAGGCCTGATTCATTAGAGAAATAAAACACCCGGACCGGCTAGCAAACCTGGTGATGGTACCAAAGAAGGATAAATCATGGCGCCTGTGCGTCGATTTCAAGGACCTCAACAAGGCCTGCCCAAAGGATCCCTTCCCCCTCCCCCTCATCGATCAAATTATCGATGCTACCGCAGGACACGACTCATTGTGTTTCCTCGACGCATACTCCGGCTACCACCAAATTAAGATGGCGGAGCCCGACCAAGCCACAACGGCATTCATCACACCATACGGCCCCTTCTGCTTTAACACAATGCCCTTTGGGCTCAAATACGCCGGCGCAACATATCAGCGCATGATTCAGACATGTCTGGCAAACCAGATCGGCAAAACAGTGGAGGCATACGTAGATGATGTGGTCGTCAAAACCAAGCATGTCGACTCTCTAGTAGACGACTTGAGACTCACATTCGATAACCTCCGAAAATATGACATCAAGCTCAACCCAGAAAAATGTGTTTTCGACGTGCCTGCCGGAAAGCTCCTGGGCTTCATTGTATCCGGCAGAGGAATTGAAGCAAATCCGGCCAAGATCCGAGCTCTGTCATAGTTGGATTTCCCAACATACCTCAAACAAATCCAGAAATTAATTGGATGCGTGGTGGCTCTAAGCCGCTTTATCTCCCGCCTGGGAGAAAAGGCATTACCCCTTTATCGCCTCCTACGGCGCACCGAACACTTCGAGTGGACGGATGCCGCCATAGCCGGATTGGAAGAAATAAAATCCATATTAGCAACCAACCCAGTCCTGGCCATGCCAAACATTGGCGAACCAATGTTGTTATACATTGCAGCGACCCATCAAGTTGTGAGCGCAGTGCTCGTCGTGAACGAGAAACGGACGGTCATAAATTCCCCCTTCAAAAGCCGGTCTACTATGTATCCACGGTCCTTACTCCATGCAAGTCACGGTACCCGCATTATCAAAAGATAGCATACGCGGTATTCATGGCATCCCGGAAACTGCGACACTACTTTCAAGAGTGTTCGATAACAGTAGCCTCAGAAGTGCCACTTAATGATATTATAAACAACCGCGACGCCACGGGCCGGATTGCCAAATGGGCCATTGAGCTCCTCCCGTTCGACATAACTTACAAGCCACGGCGAGCCATTAAGTCGCAAGTACTGGCCGACTTTGTCACCGAATGGACGGAAGCCGAACTCCCTAAAGAGTACGGCGCGTATTCCAACTGGATCATGCAATTCGGCGGCTCCAAAATGTTGGCTGGTCTAGGGGCTGGTGTCGTTTTGACGTCCCCAACCGGAGATACAGTTCAATACGTACTCCAGATAATGTATACGGACTCCAACAACGCAGCCGAATATGAGGCCCTTTTACATGGTCTCCGGATGGCAGTATCCATGGGCATTCAACGCCTAGAGGTGTGGGGGGATTCGAACCTCGCAATATTCCAAATAAATGGAGACTTTGATGCCAAGGATCCAAAAATGGAGGCCTATCGCAACGCCGTCCTAAAAATGTCAGCTCGGTTCGAGGGGCTCGAATTTCATTATGTGGCTCGGGAAAACAATCAGGCGGCGGATATCCTCGCCCGCATCGGCGCAAAACGCGACGCGGTCCCCCCCCCCCCAACATATTTCTGGAGAGGCTGTTCAAGCCATCCGTAGTATGGGAAGGGGACACCGGTAACAATAATCCGGACCTGGCCAAAATACCCGATACCGAACACTCTGACACAATCGGAGGCTCCGCCACCGAAATAACACCTTCGGCCCACGTAATAATGGCCATCGTAGCCCTGTGGACAGAACCATTCCTGGCCTACCTAACTAGGCAGGAACTTCTGGAGGACCAAAATAAGGCACGCTGCATAGTGCGGTGATCTAAGGCCTACAGGGTCCATGAGGGAGAATTGTATAAAAAAAGCACTACCGGAGTCCTTCAAAGGTGTATCTCCGAAGAGGAAGGATGGAACCTTTTGGCAGAAATTCACGTCGGACTCGGCGGTCACCATGCCGCAGCCCGGGCTCTTGTCAGCAAGGCCTTCCATACAGGATTCTATTGGCCAACGGCCCAGGCAGATGCACAGGACTTGGTCCAACGTTGCGCCGGTTGCCAGCTCTTTGCAAATCAAAGCTACATGCCACCCACCGCCCTCCAAACAATCCCCATTACGTGGCCCTTCGCGGTCTGGGGGCTTGGCATGGTTGGACCCCTTAAAGGGGGAACCCACAAGAAAAAATACTTACTGGTCATGGTGGATAAATTCACCAAATGGATAGAGGCCAAACCTGTTAAAACAGCCGAATCCGGACCGGTGATAGACTTCATATTCGGGGTCATACACCATTATGGCGTCCCTCACAGCATCATCACTGACAACGGCACGAACTTTACTACTGATGAGGTAAAACTCTGGTGCAGCAAAATGGGCATCAGGCTCGATTATGCTTCGGTCTATCACCCACAAACCAACGGTCAAGTGGAGCATGCGAACGGTATTATAATGAGCGGCATTAAACCCAGGCTAGTGCGGTCCTTAACGGAGTCTAACACGCACTGGGTAGAGGAGCTCGACTCCGTACTCTAGGGGCTGCGGACCACGGCGAACCATAGTACTAGATATACACCCTTCTTTATGGTGTACGGCGTAGAGGCAGTCTTGCCCTGTGACATAATTCATGACTCACCTCGAGTGCGCATGTACGAAGAAAGAGAAGCCGAGCTTGATCGGCAGGACAGTATGGACACCTTGGAGGAGGAGCGCGACATGGCAAAAGCCCGTTCCGCATTTTATCAGCAATAGGCTCGCAGATACCAAAGCAGAGAAGTACGGGCCAAAACTTATAACGTTGGCGAACTAGTTCTACGTCTGCCGGATAAGAAAAAGAACAAGCTCGAGCCCAAATGGGAAGGTCCCTTCATTATTGACCAAGTTCTGACCGGTGGAGCGTACCGACTGTGGGATGCATCGACTAATTGACTCGAGCCGAACCCATGGAACGCGGCCAGGCTCCGGAGATTCTACGCCTAGCGCCGGACCCTGTGTTCGTCCCCTTCCTCTATCCATTTTTATACATTATCTGTCTTGTTTTTCTTTCTTTCTTTTATTCTTTCTCCGGGCCTTCAAAGGCCAACTTGCCCCTCGTTTGCACATTACAGATGCGCTAGCCGCACTCATCATACCTGGGGGCTTCCTTCACAGAAGCTTGATTATTTATTTGGGCCTCGTGCCCCGCACATGTGTTATGCTTCCACATGTACCTTTTTTCGCCATTATATGCATCGATATGACTTAAGTTTTGGCCAAGATGGGTTGCCTGGCTCTTGTATTTATGCCCTACGTTCCCGTTAATTCGGCTAGGGCATAAGGGGAGCATCTCTATGATTGTTACTGCCGGGTCAACTGGATGTGTACCTCAGACTGGGTGAAGCCGAAAGCTAGCGTTCTTAAGGGAATATTCGGTCGGTGAACAAAATATGATTTTTATTTATTTTCCATATCTGCCCCTAGATGTTTTTCCTGCGTTTCCTATTGCAGTCCGGACATGCACTTTAGGGCATGCTTACCCAGGGAAAGGAACCCTTAACGGAACTATTCTCCCTGGAAGATGTTTCTTACTACCCATGTAATATAACATAACTAGTTGGGCACTTGTCTGTTCAAGCACTTATGACCCCTATGCCTGGTCTCCACGCATGCCCCGGTTCTTATATAACTGCGCGGGTATTCGGATACACTCCGGACTATCGGGTCCCGAGGTTGAAGCGAAAAGGTCCGCCAAGACAAATGATCTACAATCCGGCTAGAAGGCATTATACATGTCACTTCCATTACATAGTCATGCAGACTGACTAAATTCCTCTTCTATACCATCCAACAGGCGGTCTAGCTTACAATCCTGTTGGGAATACTTTGCGGCTAATTCTACTTGCCCATAAACTAAGCTAACGGGGATCTCTTTTCCGTCGGGCCCCACAGGTCCGACCTCGGCCATGTGATTTGGGTCTTCCTTGGTATACCGCGTCTTCACCATGGCCCAGGCTTCTCTGGCACCTTGTCGGCAGGCTGATATCTTCCATAATCGGAAGCGCCGCCGTGCTCCCTTGAGCTTCTCTGCAAGCTCTGCAACGCCCTCTAGCAGGGAGACGGACGGCCACAAGGCCTAGGCAAGCATCACCTGCCGAACTTGTTCATGCAGATGTGACAGCTCGGATAGAAGATCACCCGTAGACCCGGGAATTTCCTCCGCAGGACGACCCGTCAGCATACCTACAGACATAACGCTGTTAGTCGGCTTCTTCGCCGAACTCCTTTAAAAGGATTCGTTCAAGCACTTACTGAAAATGCCGCGCTGAAGCCGCTTATTCTCCTTCTCAGAGTCTGCAAGCTGGCCCCGAACGTCTCTTAGTTCCACACTCAGCTTAATATTGGCGTCTTGGAGATTGTTTTTCTCCTGGCTAACCTCAGTCAGCACGCGTTTGCCAGCCTCTAGCTGTCGCATAACATGTTGGTCCTCCAGATTTTCTCCGGATTCATCTGCAACATCTGTTGTTAGATCTGCAGCCATGCCGCACATTATATGGTAACCATCATTCTTTAAAGTAAATGTTACCAGCAGGTGACTTTTTCGGTTCCTGCAATGCGGCCACAGCAGCCCGCAGTTGGGTCTTGCATTCCTCTATCTCCTGTGATAGCCTAGTATTCTTCTCAGTAAGAACTTGCACAATAAAGATGATCCTTAAATCAGTTCTGCTAACTATTTCAAGTCTCCGGGGCTACTGATACATATAAATCGTCAGATTTACTTACTCGTACATCCTTTACATACTGATCCATGGCTCTAGCTAGACCATCTTGAGCAGCTCGGAGGTACGCCTCTCCAGAATTGAAGGCATCAAATGCCTCTGGTGAGAAACAAGTGTCACAGAGTATGGCCCGGCGGCGCCTATGATTCATGGCGCTTTCCACCTCTAAGTTTGTAGCGGATAATCTATCTGCATCCTCTGCAGGGGGAGTATCCGGTGCCCGCCCCATATCGGCTTCCACCTATATGTCCGGTCCTGGCGCCCGGCTGGTGGAAGCGTGATTAGTAACATCGCCGGACATATTCCGGCGAGCGTTTTTTTTGTTAAAGAAACACGGGCGTCATTATATTTCGAGAAAGACGATAACCACGGAGCGGGGTTTGTTATACCTTTGCGCCGGTGTCTCCGTCCTGACCGCCTTCCTTTTTGGCCTACCCGGCCTCGGTGCCTCCTGTTGGCGCGTTGCTGCGGGTTCGGCAAGGCGTCCCGAATGCCTTCCCAGTAAAAATACCATGTGTATATGGTGGGTGAAGTTTCTAAAAGGGGATCCTAGTTTTGGAGTTGGGATTTTTGGTTTTTCTTACGTGCGATGCAGGGAGCAGTCCGGGATAGTCGGCCATAATGGCCACCATGGCATCGTCGCAGCTTAACTGATAGAACTACCGGTCTATCAGCTCCACGAATGTAACCGAATCTTCTTCAAGTCCGGAGTCAAGGGCCCGGTCAAGGTCCTCTGGTTGTGGAGAAGGGATGCTGACCTCCTTTATGGCTTTTCACAGTTCCTGCCGCAAAGTGGCAAGGTGAATACTTACGACAAAGAATGCAGGAAAAATGGGAGCAGGGAGATATAACTTACCCAGCTTGGAGGATTGTACATGGAGAATCCATCCCGTGAACTCCTCTTCCTCACCCTTGAACAATTCGGACAGAATTTTCGCTGAAGCGGCAGCATTGTCTGGACCCTTACGCCCGCAGCGGGTGGCGTCATCCGCCCCGTTATAACACCACAAGGGGTGCCCACGATATTGAAGTGGTTGCACTCCCCACATTATGCAAATCGACATAACTTCGATTATTGTCAATCCTGATTGAGCCAGAGCTTTGATCCGGTTCATCAGATAGAGGACTTCTCTGTTGTCTTCCACCTGGGGGCTCCGTGGGTGCCAACTTCGGCGCTTCTTCAGAGGAGCATTGTTGAACTCAGGAAGACCCCGCCGAACAGGGTCCGGAAGGGGAACGTCCTCCATATAAAACCATTCTGAAGGCCAGTCTTCAGACGACTTCTTCGGGGTACCAGACAGGTATCCGGTATCAGCGATGCGCCATATTTCGGCTCCGCCCACTTGATAAAGTGATCCCCTCTGTGTGCGAGGGACGAGGCAAAATAGCCTTTTCCACAGCTCGAAGTGAGCCTCGTAGCCCAGGAACAACTCGCAGAGAGCAACATAGCCGGCGATATGTAGAATGGAGGCAGGGGTGAAATTGTGTAATTGGAGTCTGTAGAACTCCAGGAGCCCGCGGAGGAACGGATGAATTGGAAATCCGAGTCCCCTTAGTAAATAAGGAACAAGGCAGACCCGTTCCCCCATGGAGGGACAGGGAAAGCTCTCCGCTTGCTCCCCGCCAATGTAGGTGGCAAGCCCGACTCGAACGGGCACCATATACGCCGGAGGGAGAAATTCCTTGGTCTGCAGTTCGACCAATCGACTGTGTGGGACAGAACACCTCTCCCAATCACCGGGCTTAGGGCTACGGGGGCGGGAGGAGGAGCTGCGGAGGTCGGCCATGCTGGAATGGATCTTTCCGAAACACGCTCTGATGGATTCTCGCTGAGGGGAGGATGGTGTGGATCGGATCTAAGAATCCCTATCCCTTTAATAGACAATTTATTTATCTGGATAGGGGGGCAAATGTAAAAATGCCCTGGCGCCTCGTATTCATTCGACGCATGGGCGATAGCCCTTATTGGGCACAGAAGCCAAGAGATTCAACATATATGGGGCCGGACACTGCTTACAAACACTTGGAAATTGGAGAAGAACCCGCCTTGCAATGCCGAAGACAATACTGCGCGCCGGACTCATCGTCATTAAAGCCTAGTTCGGGGGCTACTGAGGGAGTCCAGGATTAGGGGGTATCCGGAAAGCCGGATTATATCCTTTGGCCAGACTATTGGACTATGAAGATACAAGATTGAAGACTTCGTCTCGTGTCCGAATGGGACTATACTTGGCGTGGAAGGCAAGCTAGGCAATACGGATATGTATATCTCCTCCTTTGTAACCGACTTTGTGTAACCCTAGCCCCCTCCGGTGTCTATATAAACCGGAGGGTTTTAGTCCGTAGAACAACAACAATCATACCATAGGCTAGCTTCTAGGGTTTAGCCTCTCCGATCTCGTGGTAGATCAACTCTTGTAATACCCATATCATCAAGAATAAATCAAGCAGGACGTAGGGTTTTACCTCCATCAAGAGGGCCCAAACCTGGGTAAAACATCGTCTCCCCTGCCTCCTGTTACCATCCGCCTTAGATGCACAGTTCGGGACCCCCTACCCGAGATCCGCCGGTTTTGACACCGACAATGACCCCGTAAAGTATTCAAGATGGCCTTTTATGGAGACGTGATCAACACGAGAGTTGTTTGTCTCGTCGAGGCACGCGAATTTGACATTTGATCTGTCTTGATCGGAGGTCACATGCAAATTCAACGGCCCGCGCAAGGAGCAAGACAGGAGTTTGGATCGGATTCAGACTGAAACCGAGTTGGACTAGAACTAGGACTCTAGGACGTGAATTAATGTAATTTTTCATGTAAGCAAAGCCTAAATGAATCCTTTTCTTGTATGGGAAGTCCAGCCACCTCATATATATGTAAGGGGTGATGGCCAATTGAACAACACACAATCGAACAAATAAATATACTACTTTTTCATCTATGTTTTATCTCTTCAGTGTTTTTCTCTCTTGTTCTTTGTTGTTTCTCGAGTTTGAGAGCTACGAATCCCGAGGCTCTAGGGGTGAGAGAATCAACCTAGGGCAGCCCATAGCCACCGCACTCCCTGACGGGGTCCCTCCCGGGTGTGTGAGGTTTTGGGTCTGCAAAAGCGCCCGCCAACTATCTTTCATATCGCGTTGACGGTCGGGTCTCCTTCGATGTGAGTTGTGGTGCATCACCCTCGGCGTCGAGGGTACACGTGACGTGTTCATGTGTCAACACACTTTTTTGCGACTCTTCTAGGGACTGAAGATCAATCGTCATCATCCACCATGTCCGATCTTCCCAAACCATCTGAGGTAGATGCCGATAACATCATTAAACCCAATCTTGATGAGATATTGGCCGATCATCGCCAAATCTATGAGCAGTACAAGAAATCACGAGAAGAGAAGGATTTGCAGGAGTTCCTTGAAAAATTCAAGAAGGATCGCCAAGGCAACATCACTCCAATTGAAGAAATCAAGTTCCCTCCTCTTCAAGCCGAGAAGGTTAAACCCTCTATGAGTACTACCTTTTCTCCTGAGCAGTGGGTTGAGATTGAGAGTCGTATTGCTGATGGTAACAATCTGGTCTATCAAACTTTCATAAAAAATACTAATGCTCAGAAAAAATATGTCTCAATCATCTAGCGGTAATGGTGGTATACCTTCTAGTGTGCAAAACCCTACTCTGGCTTTACCTATTTCATCGGTGCCTCCCATGCCAATGACTTATTATCCTACCCAAACAAATCAGATTATGGTTGCACCCATTAATCCTATCATGAGCACACCAAGTTTGGTGGAAATGTCGAACCAAACCCTACCTACAGGTACAACCACTCAGCCACTACCGAACTATTGTTTGGCATACATGCCACAGTTCCTACCTACAGCTAGTAGTCTTACTCTTCCTATGCCATTGCAACAAGCTTCATCGTCTACTTCAGATGATGCCCTAGCTAATTTTAGAGAGGAGATGGCTAAGATTCTTTAAGAGAATTTTGGAGTTGAGTTACCTTGGAATCGGATTTACCAAAAACCGTATCCCGAGTACTTTGATGCCATCCAGTGCCCTCTGGGATATAAAATTCTAGATTTTGTTAAGTTTAATGGAGAGGGAACTGAAACCACATGGGAGCATGTTAGTCAATATTTAGCACAATTGGGTGAGGCAGGCTCGCTAAATGAATTAAAAGTGTGTTTGTTTCCTTTATCATTAACTGGTACCGTATTTTCATGGTTTTCTTCTTTACTGCATGGTTCCATTCGGGTTTGGTCACAGCTAGAGCATAAATTTCATGATCACTTTTATAGCGGTGACAATGAACTCAAGTTGTCACATCTAACATCGGTTAAACAGATGCATGATGAATCGGTCTCCGATTACGTCAAGAGATTCAAAGAAACAAAAAAACGGTACTATAGTTTGTTGATAACTGAGAGAGACTTGGCAGACCTAGTGCTTAGTGGTTTGAGAACTCCCATTAGATAAAAACTAGAAGGCTATGAGTTCTTAAATATCAACCAAGTCTTACAAAGGGCTTTCGCTCAGGAAAGCCGAAGCAAAGATCTCAAAGAACTGCATAGATATAAAGCCGACCGTCCAAAGATGAATATGGTTGAATATGATAGTGATCACTTAGACGATGAGGGCGATATTTTTGCTACTGAATTTGTTTGGCCATCTAAGGCCAAACCCTTTACTTGCAATGATCTGAAACCAATTCATAAGAATCATGATGAAGAGATGAAGTTTACTTTTAACATTGCTGAGTGTGATAAAATATTTGATGCTTTGTTGCAGGCTAAGATTATTATAATATCTCATACTTTACCATTGTTTGAAGAGTTGAAATTGCGTGCTTATTGCAAGTATCATAATTCTTTTTCCCATGCTACTAACGATTGCAATGTTTTTCGACGACAGATATAATCAGCCATTAATGACGGACGATTACTTTTCTAAAATGCAAGTTGATAAACAGCCTTTTCCAATGAATACCATGGACTTGGAGGGGAAGAAGTTGCTCATTCGGCCGGAGGTAGCCGAATCTACTAATAAAGCTAATGTCATTGTTGGTGAACCTAGGAAAGATAAGGAAGGTGACAAGGTCTTGGGGAGACAGGTTGTGCTTGATAAAGAACCCAATGGCAAGAAAGTGATCAAAATCACCATCAAGAATCCTACACTCAGGGGGCGACCGCAAGTGCAAGAAAATACTCGTGTTAAATTTGTCAAACCTAAGAGTCTAGAAGTTCGAAAGTGGAAGAGGAATGAAGCTAAACTACAACACAAATGGATCAAGCCAACTTTTGATATCTTGTTATCCAAATATGCCAATCGCTCGGCTGGTTCCAGCCCTAACCAGCTGATAACCTATAATTATAGGGGATCATTTGTAGCCTTCTTCGATAAATAAGAGTGTCGAACCCAACAAGGAGCTAAAGGTAGAACAAATATTCCCTCAAGTTCTATCGAACACCGATACAACTCTACACACACTTGACGTTTGCTTTACCTAGAACAAGTATGAAACTATTTTGCAAGAATAAAATTATGAGTACTTTGCGAGAATAAAACTACAAATAAACGGCAAGGTAATAAAACTGTATAACTTTTGTCAACAAGAAAGTCATTTGTCCCTAGGAAATCGATAACAAGTATCGGTAATCATTCTTGCAATCTTACATGAGGGAGAGGCATGAGCTAACATACTTTCTCTACTTGGATCATATGCACTTATGAATGGACCCCTAGCAAGCATCCGCAACTACTAAAGATCATTAAGGTCGTGAAACCCAACCATAGCATTAAGTATCAAGTCCTCTTTATCACATACACCATAACCCACCAACTCGGGTTTAAGCTTCTGTCACTCTCGCAACCCACCATAAGAAAATCATGAACGTATTGCAACACCCTACATCGGGGACCCCTCACGTTTGCGCGAGATGGAGGGCACCATAGGATAGCACCATAAATAAAATATACAATCATACCAACCAAGATCACGATTAACCCACAGGACAAAATGGATCTACTCAAACATCATAGGATAACAATAGATCATTGGGAAATAATATATGGAGTTGAGCACCATGTTTAAATAGAGATTACAGCGGGGAAAAGGGGTGTTACACCACTGCATAGAGGGGGAGAGAGTTGGTGTCAACGGTAGCAAGATTGTTGATGTAGATCACCGTCACGATGCCCCGGCGGCGATCCGGCGCCATCGGGAAGAAGGGGAGAGAGCCCCCCTCCTTCTTCTTCCTTGGCCTCCCCCCTAGATGGTAGGAGAGCTCCCCCTCTGGTCCATGGCCTCCATGGAGCCGGAGGGGCGGGAGCCCCTCCGAGATTGGATCTCCCTCTCTGTACTCTTCTGTTTCGTGTTCCCCAGATCTGGCCCTTCACCATTTCTTAAATTCCCGGAGATTCGTAACTCCGATTGCACTGAAATTTTTACACGTTTTTTTCTATAAATTATGTTTCTTTCTCTAGAAGAAGGGCCCAAACCGACTTTCGAGGAGGGCATAAGACACCTGAGCGCACCAGGGGGTGCCCGGTGCGCCCTGGTGGGTTGTGGTCACTGTGGGGCCCCGTTTGCATTGATTCCCAGTCCTAAAAATCACATATGTTCCAAATTAATTCTCCATCAATTTTTATCACGTTTCGACTTCATTCGATATGGAGTAGGCTGTAGTAACCCTGCTGGCTTCTAGTGTTCTGCCTTAACTCTCTGACATACATCACATACTGCTCCTTCTTCATACCGGTCCACTAGAAACGTTCCTTCAAATTCAAATACATCTTAGTGTTCCCTAGGTGAATCGAGTATGGTGAGTCGTGAGCTTCTTGAAGTATTAATTCCCGGTCTCCAGGTCATTGGGTACATAAATACGATCCTCAAACCATAAAGTTTCATGTTCGTCCTCATGAAAACCTTTAGCCTTTCCTTTACTCATCTTCTCCTTTATCTAACCAATCTCCTTATCAGTCTTCTTGGCTTCTCAAATCTTTCCCAATAATGTGGACTGGACCTCCAATGCTGCAACAAAACCTCTCGGGACTATCTCCAAACGAAGTTCCTTGAGATCGTCGGCTAACTCCTGCGGTAATCCTCCGGTTACGAGGGTATTGACATAACTCTTGCGGCTCAAGGCATCGGCTACAACATTGGCCTTTCCTGGATGATAATGCAACTTCATATCATAGTCCTTTATGAGCTCCAACCACCTCCTCTGCCTGAGATTCAACTCCTTCTGTGTGAAAATATACTTCAAACTCTTATGATCCATGTATACATCACAATGGTTTCCAATAAGAAAATGTCTCCAGGCGTTGAGCGCATGCACTACGGCTGCTAACTCCAAATCATGTGTGGCATAATTCAACTCATGAGGTCGAAGCTGACGTGAGGCATATGAAACAACTCTTCTGTCCTGCATAAGTACACCTCCAAGTCCCAGGCGAGAAGCGTCGCAATAAACTTGAAAATCATTGCGTATATCCGGAAGAATTAGAACTGGGGCTGTAACCAAATGTTTCTTCAATTCCTGAAAACTGGCCTCATATTTCTTGGTCTATTTGAACTTGGTGTCCTTCTTTAACAACTCTGTCATGGGTTTCACAATCTTGGAAAAATTCTCAATGAACCTCCTATAATATCCTGCGAGTCCAAGAAAACTGCGGATCTCTCCAACTGAGGTGGGTGCCAACCACTCAGTGACAGACTAAACCTTAGTAGGGTCGACTGCTATACCTTCTCCTGATATAACATGTCCAAGGAATCCAACTTCCTTCAACCAAAACTCACATTTGCTGAACTTGGCGTATAGCTGATGTTCCCTGAGCTTCTCGAGAACTAAGCGCAAATGTTCCTTGTGTTCTTCTTCGTTCTTCGAGTACACCAATATGTCATCAATGAATACTACCACAAACTTATCCAAAAACTCCATGAACACCTTATTCATCATACTCATAAAATAAGTAGGGGCGTTAGTCAATCTAAAAGACATGACCATACTCATATAGCTCATACCTTGTGGTAAAGGCTGTCTTGGGTATATCCTGTTCTCGGATCTTTAGCTGGTGGTATCCTAATCGAAGATCGATCTTGGAAAATACTTTAGCTCCCTGCAGCTGGTCGAACAAATCATTGATCATCGGTAGTGGGTACTTGTTCTTAATCGTCACCTCATTTAGTGCACGATAATCAACAACCATTCTCAAGGATCCATCCTTCTTCTCAACTAAGAGCACTGGGGCTCCCCACGGCGATGAACTTGGTCGAATATAACCTTTCTCCAATAACTCCTTAATCTGTTTCTTAATTTCCTCCAGATCATTCGTGGGAATCCGATATGGTCTCTTCTATATTGGTCCGGTGCCATGCAACAGCTCTATCAAAAATTCTATATCTCGATCTGCTGGCATGCCTGGAAATTCCTCTAGAAATACATCAGGGTAATCCTTCACAACTAGCACTTCCTCCTAAACAACTCCCGAGAGGGAATTTACTTGGGCTCCTCCTTGGCTTATGCCTAGATACATACTTGATCCTCTTTCCCTCAGGGGTGGTGAGTAGTATCGACTTACTAGCACAGTCGATGTTTCCTCCATACTTCGATAGTCAATCCATGCCTAGTATTATATCCAGTCCTTGTGACTCCAGAGGGAAAAACATGGCTACCAATGGTTAATGGTAACCGATCACACCATCGGCTGGCCATATACTCTACTCCTGGCGAGCTTACTAACATGGGTGACCTAAGGGCTACGGTTGGAAACTTAAACGTGTCCACAAATCCCCTTGATATGTATGAATGCAATGCACCAGTGTCAAAAAGAACGAGAGCAGTAAATGACTTAATCAAAAACTTACCAATCACTGCGTCAGGCTGCTCTTCAACTTCCTCCACGTTGATGTGGTTCACCTGTCCTCTGGTGAAGGGATTTGGCTTCTTTCCAGAGCTTCCATTTCCATTGCCATTCTTTAATTTAGAACAATCATTGGTGTAGTGTCCAGTCTTCCCGCACTTGTAACAGGTAACGTGACTCAGATCCTTCTTGGTGGGTGTTGCAGGGTTGGAATGGTTTTGATTGTTGTTTCCTCCATTCCCATTTCCATTCTTAGGGCCACTGTGGTTATGTTAACTTCCTCCATTGTGAGTGTGGCCTCCATGGTTATGATGGGTATGTCCTACCGAGTTCGGGGTAAAACAAGGCTTCTGTTGAGCTCCAGAATTGTACTTCCCCTATCCATACTTCCTTTTGCGGCTCTCTATCTGCTGTTGCTTGCCTTCAATCATAAGAGCCATGTCTACCAACTCCTGGTAGTTAGTGAATGTTGCCACCATCAACTGCATACTCAGGTTGTCATTTAACCCTTCCATAAACTTCTCCTGCTTCGCGGCATCTGTGGCCACATCATCTGGGGCATAACGAGCTAACTTACTAAACTCATCCACGTATTGTGCCACGGTACGATTTCCCAGGTGTAAGTTGCTAAACTCACGCTTCTTCATACTCATAGCTCCAGCTGAGACATGTGCAGTGCGGAATGCTTGCTGGAACTGTTCCCAAGTGACATTGGCTACGGGGAAAGTGGATGTGTAATTCTCCCACCATGAGGCTGCAGGTCCATCTAGTTGGTGTGCAGCAAAGCGCACCTTCTCAGCATTTGTGCAACCTACGGTGGTCAGCTCCCTTCCAATCCTGTGAAGCTAGTCATCAGCAATAATCGGCTCAGTTCTACTAGAGAACACCTGTGGATTCAACCTTAGGAAACGGGCTAAATTGTCAACTGGAGGTGGTGGCAGTGGGTTGTTGTTGTTGTTGTTTCCTTGGTTCAGGACTAGCAACTACATCAAGGCATTCTGTTGTTGGATCAACTGGATGAGCTCCGGTGGGAAGACAAATCCAGGGTCACGTCTCGGAGGCATCTGATAGGTTTAGAGGGGTGAGAACAGAATAGAATGAGGTCTAAAGAGAATTTCACTACCCATATGCACATGAGACAAACACATTCATTTCACACCACTCAATTCAAACCAGATCATACAACCGATCTAAGCTACCGTTACAAAAAGCTCGGGCTATTACTATGTACATGGGAGAATACTACTGATAATATGGTGGTCGACTAGAAATTTTGATCGGCGGATGACTCCATGATGTCTGCTCCAGCTTCGTCTTCATAATCATCATCACTATCGGGGTCGGAGTCGGTGTCGTCGATTATGATGTAGTCTTCAGGATGGTTGTTCTCCTCAGGTTCGGAACCTCCCATGAATATTCCTAGCTTCTTCTTCAAGTCTTCATTCTTCTCCAGTAGTACTGCAATTTCCTCTTCATATCCATCGCGTGTAGACTTGAGTTCCTCTTCTAGCTCCATGTTCCTGGTCATCACTTTCTTCATGTCTATCATGCTGACGCACATCTGGTTCTCCTGATGATGAATGTGCTGGTTTAGCTCCTGGATATAGGCTGTAATGGATCTATCCTTCCTAGTGCAAATCATCTCCCATTGCTCATCTCGGCATCCACATAGCTGGTAGATGGTGTCCTTAAGCTCCTTGTTGTATACCTCGCCGATGCGTCCGATGTCAATGTGGGCGGCCATGCTCTTTCCTAGACTCCAGGTTGGTGCATCAAAGGAAAAATCTATGGGCTCAGTAACTGGTGCGAACGTCCTTCCTGGAACATGAACTCGAATCATCCAGCGCTCCTCTTCTGGTAAAGTGGCGGTGTAGGTCCTGGTGAAGCTTGGTATTCCAATGCTCAGGTACTTAGTGACCTCCTTCAAGTGTCGTCCAAAAGGTCTGTCTTCATCCGGTTGAGTGAACTTGTTCCTCGGGTCCGCCATCTATAGAGTAGAAAATGGAGAGAAGTCAGAAATGAGTAGAGAAGAGTATCCTATGGCTTATCCTAGTGGTCGTGTCCTATAGTCAGTGTGTGCTCTGATACCATCTTGTAGCGACCCGACCTCAGACGGTCAAGTCTCTGTGCTTAAGTGTCATCCCTGGATCGGTATTGCTGACACACACAATACTCGAGGATTTATAATAGACTTCAATCACACATTTATTACATCAAATGTCTCAAAAGAGAACTTATTACAATAATATGGCTGAAGGCCATCTAAATACGATAACAGCGGAAGCTTCGAAGGTAGAAGAGTCCATCCAACTCCATGGAAAAACTGAGTGCATGACAACGACCTAGCGCGCCTTACTCTTCGTCTGAAAATTCTGCAACATAATACGTTGCAGCCTGTGTAGGTCAGCACATGGAATATGCTGGCAAGACAACACTATAGAGCAATGAACAAATAACAGCTATCACTACATGCATATATGGCTGGTGGAGGCTCTACGGTTATCATTTGCATAAAGCTAATTTTTTTCCTACAACAAAGGAATATATTTTATTTAACTACCAAGTTGGTTGAAAATTATTGAGAAGGTTCCTCCAACTCAATACGAAAATAATAATTACGACCCAACAAGTTAATTAAGTAAAGTGACAAGATCAAATCAATAATTCAAGTACCAGATACTCAAAGATGTCCATAACCGGGGACACAGCTAATCGTGATTAGTTTATACACTCTGCAGAGGTTTGCGCACTTTTCCCCACAAGACTCGGTCTCCTCCATTGGATTTTCTCGCACTACAAGATGTTTGAGAAACGGATGACTGAGACACAGTCTTTCAGAAGCATTAACTCTTTACTCTGGGTAGACAATACCACCTACATCCCCTACATCTGCTAGCCTACCACTGAAAGAGGTCACACAACTTACTCAACTATTCCAGAGCCCATAATGGCTTGTGGCTGCACACGGAAGTTTCTAGCATGAATAATCTTATGATCCCTTTGAGCCTGGGTGGCATTTCATAGGATGATCACACGGGTACTCCGGGATATCCTAGGACAACACTGGATTGCTCCAGGTGCCCGCAACCAATCCACCCAGATGTGTATTAAAGTATCCACCTTAAGTTTAACCATTAAATTAATAATAACTCTCACATCTGTCATGGATCACTCAAAACCAAACCACGTCTACGAGCATAGCATAGCAGTATAAGCATAACGTAGAACTCCCAGGGTTTGAATAAAAGTCAATAGGTTCCTACCTCATCAACTACTTCCCAATTACCCACCTGTTGTCAAATCCTACTCATGCAATGTTCGAGGGTTAAAACTAATGCATAAAAACTGGGTAATAAGGGATATGATCAAAGTGTTACTTGCCTTGCTGACGATCGGAAAACCCTAGTGATTCGTAGTAGCAAGCCTCGCACTCCGGAAACTCTATCGTGAACAAGCAATATCATACATAAGCAATCAAGCATAACATGCAAAGGTAAAACCCAAATGAAGAGATCTAAACTGAAAGCACAAGAGAAAATCTTAGATTCGCAAAAAGAAACAATTGAATTGGAGCTACCAAACTCAAACTACAATCAAAAGTAGTTCGAAAAAAAATCTACTTGAAACCAAATTTAAATTTTCAAAATCATGCTCAAGTTGATTATCTGGAAAGAGGGGAACAAGACGAAGATTTTGGCGTTGGTTTCACTGGATTTGGACAAACGAGCAAAGAGTTGCGGAGGTTTGAAGTTCAGGGACTAATCTGCAATAAAAGTTGTTACGGATAGGTCCCTAGCCAAAAATAAAACTAAAAAGAAAAATCTATTGAACGAACATTCGCTAACAGAGTCTAACAAACGAAAACCGTTCGTTAAAACAATCTAACCAGTGAATGTTTACTAATTAGACTAAAACAAAAACGTAAAATCGATCTAAAAAAAGGGAAAACCGAACGGTTTTTATATCGTTTAACCGAAGAAAACCGGCGGCGAGATCCGGCAGCTCTGGCGTTGGGGCGACGGCGGCGAGGCGACGACGAGGCGGGGCGGTGGTGCGGGAGGTGGCGGTGCGCGCGGGCGGCGGCGGCGGCGCTAGACGGCGGCGCGCGCGGCTGTGCGCGCGGCTGCGGGCGGCGGTGCAGCGCGATGAGGGGAGCGGGAGGGGCGGCGGCGGCTTATAAAGAGGGGCCCCGAGGGTCCTCGGCTTGCGCGAGGGGGCGGGAGGCTGACCCGAACTCCTCCTCGCCGGAGTCCGGCGTCCGCACGGAAGGGAGAGGCGGCGGCGCTCGGTTGGGCCGGCTGGGCTTCGGCCCAGTTCGGTCCGGAATTTTTTTTAAATAATTTTGCCGCGAAAAAAATCCTAATAAAATATTAAAAAATTCTAAAAAATTCCAGAAACAATTTTCATCGTCCAAACCTAATATTTGGGACAAGATGAACATTTTTCTGGACTAAAATGCAATTTTCAAAAATGCATGTTTTTCTCTAATTCAAAGAAAATAACAAATAAAATGCAAATAAAATAATAATTGGATTTTAAAATTTTCTTCTTCAGTATTTCTCTTTGTTGAAGAAGTCATATTATCTTCTCTCATTTATTTTTATTGTTGAAAATAATTGGAGAGAAAAAATTAAAATCAAATTGATCCTCTTTTCAAATTTGAAGATAAATTCAAATATGAAAATTTGTGAAACCTACAACTCTCTCCTTGGGTCCTTGAGTTGCTTAAGATTTCTAGGATCACAACCAAATGCAAATAAAATATGATATGCATATGAAGATCTGTGTATAACATCCAAATTGGAAATTGGGATGTTATATGTCCCTACAAAATCATATAGTCTTGTCATGCTCTATCTTCTTGACACAAAGTATTTATCATGCACAACCCCGATGACAAGCCGAGCAATTGGTTCATACTTTTTGACGCACTTCAGCTTTTTCAACCCTTGCGCAATACATGAGCGCAAGCCATGGATATAACACTACGGATGGAATAGAGTATGATGATAGTGGTAAATATAGAGAAGACAAAAAAGTAAGAAAGTCTCACATCGACGCGGCTAACCAACAGGCTATGGAGATGCCCATCAATTGATATCAATGTGAGCAGTAGGGATTGCCATGCAACGGATGCACTAAGAGCTATAAGTGTATGGAAGCTCAATATGGAAACTAAGTGGGTGTGCATAAAATCCTATAATGAAAAATTCCCACTAGTATATGAAAGTGACAACATAGGAGACTCTCCATATGAAAAACATGGTGCTAGTTTGAAGCACGTGTGTGGTAAAGGATAGTAACACTGCCCCTTCTCTCTTCGTTTTATTTTTCCTTTTCTTTCTTTTTCTTTCTTTTTCTTTTTTTCTTTTTTTCTTTTCCTTTTTTCCTTTTTTTCTCATTGTCCGAAGTCTCATCCCGACTTGTGGGGGAATCATAGTCTCTATCATCCTTTCCTCACTTGGGCAATGCTCTAAAAATGAATGATGATGATCATCACACTTCTATTTACTTATAACTCAAAAGAAATAAAAATTACAACTCGATACCTATAATAAAGTTTGACCCTATATGAATGCCTCTGGTAGTGTACCAGGATGTGCAATGATCTAGCATAACAACGATATCAAAAAAACGGATAAGCCATGGAAATATCATGCTAGCTATCTTACGATCATGCAAAGCAATATGACAATGAATGCTCAAGTCATCAAAATGGAAGCAGTGGAAGTTACATGGCAATATATCTCAGAATGGCTACGGAAAGGCCATAATAGGTAGGTATGGTGGGTGTTTTGAGGAAGATATAATAAGGCTTATGTGTGATAGAGCGTATCATATCACGGGGTTTGGATGCACCTGCGAAGTTTGCACCGAATCTTGAGGTGGTAAAGGGCAATGCACGGTACCGTAGAGGCTAGCAAATTGTGGAAAGGTAAGAGTGCGTATAATCCATGGACTCACATTAGTCATAAAGAACTCATATACTTATTGCAAAAGTTTATTAGCCCTCGAAGCAAAGTAATACTATGCATGCCCATAGGGGGATAGATTGGTAGGAAAAGACCATCGCTCGTCCACAACCGCCACTCATAAGGAAGACAATCAATAATAAATCATGCTCCAACTTCATAGCATAATAAGAGACTATACGTGCATGCTTCGGGAATCACAAACCTTAATACCAATATTCTTACTAACCACAACCCTTTACTAGTTCTTCCCACGTATTCCATCTCTATATCGCAAAACTATTGCAAGGAATCAAACATATCATATTCAGTGATCCATAAGTTTTATGTAGGATTTTATGACTAACCATGCAAATGACCAATTCACGTTGACTCTCTAAATAGATATAAGCGACGCATGAGAGTTTAATTCTTTCTACAAAATATTATGCTCTAATAAATATAAGTGAAGCGAAAGAGCATTCTACAAATGTCGGTTTTCTATGTGAAGAGAAACAGGCAATCCAAACCTCAAATGATATAAGTGAAGCACATGAAGCATTCTATAAAGCCATACTCAAAAGATATAGGTGAAGTGCAATGAGCATTCTATAAATCAACCATAGACTATCTCATACCAGCATGGTGCATAAAAGAAAAATGAAAACTAAACACAAAAAGACGCTCCAAGATTTACACATATCACGTGAACGAAACGAAGACGAAAACATACCGATACTTGTTGAAGAAAGATGGGATGCCTTCCGGGGCATACCAAAGCTTAGACGCTTGAGTATCCTTGAATATTTACTTGGGGTGCCTTGGGCATCCCCAACCTTGAGCTCTTGCCTCTCCTCCTTCTCCTCATATAGAGACCTCCTTGATCTTTGATCACTTCATCCACACAAAACTCAACAAAAAGCTCGGTAAGATCCGCTAATATAATAAAGCAAATAACTACTCTAAGTATTGTTGAAAACCAGTTCATATTTTGTTTTTGCATTGTAGCTACTGTATTATAACTTTTCCATGGCTTATACCACCGATAGAATCGATAGTTTCATCAAAACAAGCAAAACAATGCATCAAAAACAGAATCTGTCTTAAAAAGGACAGTCTAAAGCAATCTGAACATCTACCATACTTGTGGTACTCCAAAAAATCTGAAAAATTAGGAAAAATAAAAAAAATTGTATAGAAAGACTGTACAAAAAGTTTCAGAAACTTTCGACATTCCAGTAAAAAAATGTAAAATCGCGCACTATAGCCAAAGTTTCTGTTTTTGCACCGCACATACCAACAAACAATCTACCCATCCTAAAGGCAAAACTTGGCACATTATTTTTATAATACAAAGGAATTGTACAAGGTGATAATTATTTTTGTGAGAATCTTCATGAAAAATTCTACATTGTTTCCATGAGCATGAACACAAGTGTTCAAGGTCGACCCTCACTTCTCCAATACATAACTTCCAATCGCTTCTCTTTTGTGAAAAAGTTTTAAGTTCCCCTCTATATTTTTGTTGTTTTTAAACTTTATAAAAGCACTCAACATAAATAAATGACTCTCTAAAACTTCCGGGTTGCCTCCTTGACACGCTTTCTTTAAAGCCATTAAACTAGGCATAAAGTGCTCAAGTAATGAATCCACCCGGATCCCAAGGTATATCAAAGCCAATTTTAATTAACAATGATTTGGCATTTAGTAATGAGCACAAAGCAACATATATCATGCAATGACGAAGTCTAACTCTCTTCCTATGCATCGGCATGTCATACAAGAACAATTCATGCACATCAAGTAAAGGCCAATACATAGTATAAGCACTTTCTTGCAATTTTATCGTATCGAAAACATAAAGAGGCAGAGATGTAGTTCCTCTCTCATAATAATTGCAAGTAGGAGCAACAAGCACATGCATATTACATTCATCAAAGTTATCATGTGCAACGATAAAAGGCAGCTCATCAATGTAATCCTTAATAGGTGCAAACTTCTCCGATATAGTGTAGTTGGGAGAATTCAAAAAGATAAATAGGACTATCATGTGTCGGTGCAATAGCAACAATTTCATTCTTAATATAAGGAACTATAGCAAGTTCATCTCCATAAGCATAATTCATATTGGCATCTTGGCCACAAGCATAGAAAGCATCAAATTCATCAAAAAGGGATATTTCAAACGAATCAATTGGATCATAGCAATCATCATAATAGTCATCCTTCGGTAAGCATGAAGGAAAGTTAAATAATGTATGAGTTGAAGAGTTACTCTCATCAGAAGGTGGGCATGGGTAGCTAATCCGCTCTTCCTCCTTTTGTTCTTCGCTCTCCTCATCTTATCATCCAATGAGCTCACAGTTTTATCAATTTCTTCTTCCATAGACCCCTGCAAAATATTAATCTCTTCTTGGACAGCAGAGAAGTGCTCAATATATGGTTTAATATAAGCATTGGAAGCATAGTTATCATAGCAATATTTAAGTATGTCAACATTTTCAGATTTGTAAAGACTAGCATCATACTTTTCAATCAAAGAACCAATTTCATAAGCACCCTTAAAAGCAACAAATTCTTTGATTTGTTCAACATCATAATAATTATAAACACCTTTGTCATAAGAAGATACGATTCCATTATCACTAAACTCACATTGGTAGGGAAGGTGTTTCTTAGGGTCTTCAGAACAACAAGTAAAATCATATATTTCACATAAATTCCATGCATAGCATTGCAAACGATGAATTTGATCCAGTAAAAGTTTCCATTTTTGAGATAAGTGGTGTCGCACATAACAAGCATGCTCATCTAAAGATTTGCCCTCAACTAAGCTAGTTGGGGTTTCAGCACGAGCACATAGGGATCAAAGATGATCCAAGTAAAAAGCTTCAGCAGTATGATAAATTTTGGGTGGTTCTTCAACCATTGGTTTAGTAGGTACAACTAGTTTTTTTTGGTATCTTGTGTTTCCTACCCATAACTACTTAGTGATAAAGCAAACAAGCACACATGAGAATATTCACCCCACGCTATTGCTCCCCGGCAACGGCGCCGAAAAAAGGTCTTGATAACCCACAAGTATAGGGGATCGTTTGTAGCCTTCTTCGATAAATAAGAGTGTCGAACCCAACGAGGAGCTAAAGGTAGAACAAATATTCCCTCAAGTTCTATCGACCACCGATACAACTCTACGCACACTTGACGTTTGCTTTACCTAGAACAAGTATGAAACTATTTTGCAAGAATAAAATTATGAGTACTTTGCGAGAATAAAACTATGAATAAATTGCAAGGTAATAAAAGTGGATAACATTTGTCAACAAGAAATTCATTTGTCCCTAGGCAATCGATAAGAAGTACCGGTAATCATTCTTGCAATCTTACATGAGGGAGAGGCATGAGCTAACATACTTTCTCTACTTGGATCATATGCACTTTTGATTGGACCCCTAGCAAGCATCCGCAACTACTAAAGATCATTAGGGTCATGAAACCCAACCATAGAATTAAGTATCAAGTCCTCTTTATCCCATATGCCATAACCCACCTACTCGGGTTTAAGCTTCTATCACTCTCACAACCCACCATAAGCAAATCATGAACGTATTGCAACACCCTACAACGGGGACCCCTCACGTTTGTGCGAGACGGCGGGCACCATAGGACAGCACCATAAATAAAATATACAATCATACCAACCAAGATCATGATTAACCCACAGGACAAAACAGATCTACTCAAACATCATAGGATAACCATAGATCATTGGGAAATAATATATGGAGTTGAGCACCATGTTTAAGTAGAGGTTATAGTGGGGAGAAGGGGTGTTACACCGCTGCATAGAGGGGGAGAGAGTTGGTTTTGACGGTAGCAAGATTGTTGATGTAGATCGACGTCACGATCCTAGCCTCGGCGACGTTCCGGCGCCATCGGGGGAGAGGGGGAGAGAGCCCCCCTCCTTCTTATTCTTCCTTGGCCTCCCTCCTAGATGGGAGGAGAGTTCCCCCTCTGGCCCATGGCCTCCATGGCGGCGGAGGGGCAGGAGCCCCTCCGAGATTGGATCTCCCTCTCTGTTCTCTTCTATTTCGCGTACCCCAGATCTGGCCCTTCACCGTTTCTTAAATTCCTGGAGATCTGTAACTCCGATTGTGCTGGAATTTTACACGGTTTTTTTCCATAAATTATCTTTCTTTTGCCAGAAGAAGGGCCCAAACTGACTTTCGAGGAGGACATAATACGCCTGGCCACGCCAGGGGGTGCCAGGCGCTCCCTGGTGGGTTGTGGTCACTGTGGGCCCTTGTTTGCGTTGATTCCAAGTCCCAAAAATCACATATATTCCAGAATAATTCTCCATAAATTTTTACCACATTTGCACTTTGTTTGATATGGATTTTCTGCGAAATAAAAACATGCAAAAAACTAGAACTGGCATTGGGCACTAGATTAATAGGTTAGTCCAATAAATCATATAAAAAGTTGCCAAAAATATGTGAAAGTTGTATAACATTGGCATGAAACAATCAAAAATTATAGATATGACGGAGACTTATCATCAGCCATCACACATGAAGCGACAAAGGTCACCCTCATCTAATATGTTCAATCGGTATATGAAACCGAGTGGACCAAGGGCATGTTTCCAGAAGAGCAGAGGCAATCTGTTTGGGGTCGACTTAACTACTCATACAAGGGCCGAGTGAACATTGGTGATTATTAGTTGATACGTCTTCGTCGTATCTATAATTTTTTATTGTTCCATGCCAATATTCTACAACTTTCATATACTTTTGGCAACTTTTTATACTATTTTCGGGACTAACATATTGATCCAGTGCCCAGTGCCAGTTCCTGTTTGTTGCATGTTTTTTGTTTCGCAGTAAATCCATATCAAACGGAATCCAAACAGGATAAAAACTGACAGATATTTTTTTGGAATATGTGTGATTTTTGGGAAGAATAATCAACGCGAGACGATGCCCGAGGGGGCCACGAGGCAGGGGGCGTGCCCCAGGGGGGCAGGCATGCCCTGGACCCTCGTGGCCACCCCGTAAGGCAGTTGATGCCCTTCTTTCGCCGCACGAAAGCTAATATTCGGATAAAGATCGTGTTAAAATTTCAGCCCAATTGGAGTTATGGATCTCCGGGAATATAAGAAACGATGAAAGGGAAGAATCTGAGAACGCAGAAACAGAGAGAGACAGAGAGACAGATCCATTCTCGGAGGGGCTCTCGCCCCTCCCATGCCATGGAGTGCCACCGGGGGTCATCATCATCACCGCGGTATTCACCAACAACTTCATTGCCATCATCACCAACTCTTCCCCCCTCTATGCAGCGGTGTAACCCCTTTTACCCATTGTAATCTCTACTTAAACATGGTGCTCAACGCTATATATTATTTCCCAATGATGTATGGCTATCCTATGATGTTTGAGTATATCCGTGTTGTCCTATGGGTTAATTGATGATCAAGATTGGTTTGAGTTGCATGTTTTATTATTGGTGTTGTCCTATGGTGCTCTTCGTGTCGTGCAAGCGTGAGGGATCCCCGCTGTAGGGTTTGTTGGGAGGCAACCCAATTTTATTTTTATTCCTTGCTTTTTGCTCCTGTTTAGTAATAAATAAATTATTTAGCCTCTGTTTTGGTTGTGTTTTTTGTGTTTAATTAGTGTTTGTGCCAAGTAGAACCGTTGGGAAGACTTGGGGAAAGTCTTGTTGAACTTGCTGTAAAAAACAGAAACTTTAGCGCTCACGAGAACTGCTGTCATTTTTATTTGGAAAGTGATATTTAGTTAATTATTTTTGAAGATGATTAATAGATAAATTCCTCACGTCCAGAAAGTTATTTTAGAATTTTTGGGGTTCCAGAAGTTTGCGTTAGTTACAGATTACTACAGACTGTTCTGTTTTTGACAGATTCTGTTTTTCGTGTGTTGTTTGCTTATTTTGATGAATCTATGGTTAGTAAAATAGTTTATAATCCATAGAGAAGTTGGAATACAGTAGGTTTAAAACCAATATAAATAAATAATGAGTTCATTACAGTACCTTGAAGTGGTCTTTTGTTTTCTTTCTCTAACGGAGCTCACGAGATTTCTATTGAGTTTTGTGTTGTGAAGTTTTCAAGTTTTGGGAGAATTCTTTTGATGGATTATGGAACAAGGAGTGGCAAGAGCCTAAGCTTGGGGATGCCCGTGGCACCCCCAAGATAATCCAAGGACACCAAAAAGTCAAAGCTTGGGGATGCCCCGGAAGGCATCCCCTCTTTCGTCCACTTCCATCGGTAATTTACTTGGAGCTATATTTTTATTCACCAACATGATATGTGTTTTGCTTGGAGCGTCTTGCATTATTTGTGTATTTGGTTGTTAGTGTGCCACAATCATACTTGCTGTACACACCTTTTGAGAGAGCCATACATGAATTAGAATATGATAGAATACTCTATGTGCTTCACTTATATCTTTTGAGCACTATAATTTTGCTCTATGTGCTTCACTTAGATCTTTTAGAGCTCGGTGGTGGATTTGTTTTAAAGAAACTATTGATCTCTCATGCTTCACTTAAATTATTTTGAGAGTCTTAATAGCATGGTAATTTGCTTAATAATAACATGCTTGGTATTCAAGATTTGTGAAACTTTCTTTTGAGTGTGTTGAATACTAAGAAAAGTTGGATGCTTGATAATTGTTTTGAGATATGGAGGTAGTAATATCAAAGTCATGCTATTAGAGTAATTGTGAATTTGAGAAGTTCTTGAGTTAAAGTTTGCAAGTCCCATAGCATGCACGTATGGTAAACGTTATGCAACAAATTTGAAACATGAGGTGTTATTTGATTGTCCTCCTTATGAGTGGCGGTCGGGGATGAGCGATGGTCTTTTCCTACCAATCTATCCCCCTAGGAGCATGCGTGTAATAATTTGGTTTTTGATGGCTTGTAGATTTTTGCAATAAGTATATGAGTTCTCTATGACTAATGTTGAGTCCATGGATTATACGCACTCTCACCCTTCCACCCTTGCTAGCCTCTTCGGTACCGTGCATTGCCCTTTCTCACATTGAGAGTTGGCGCAAACTTCGCCGGTGCATCCAAACCCCGTGATATGATACGCTCTTTCACACATAAACCTCCTTATATCTTCCTCAAAACAGCCACCATACCTACCTATTATGGCATTTCCATAGCCATTCCGAGATATATTGCCATGCAACTTTCCACCATCCAGTTTATCATGACACATTCATCATTGTCATATTGCTTAGCATGATCATGTAGTTGACATAGTATTTGTGGCAAAGCCACCGTTCATAATTTTTTCATACTTGTCACTCTTGATTAATTGCATATCCCGGTACACCGCGGGAGGCATCCATATAGAGTCATACTTTGTTCTAGTATCGAGTTGTAATCATTGAGTTGTAAATAAATAGAAGTGTGATGATCATCATTCAATAGATCATTGTCCCAAAAAAGAGAAAGGCCAAAGAAAAAAAGGCCCAAAAAAGGGGGCTATGCTACTATCCGTTTTCCCACACTTGTGCTTCAAAGTAGCACCATGTTCTTCATATAGAGAGTCTCTTGAGTTATCACTTTCATATACTAGTGGGAATTTTCATTATAGAACTTGGCTTGTATATTCCAACAATGGGCCTCCTCAAGTGCCCTAGGTCTTCGTGAGCAAGCAAGTTGGATGCACACCCACTTAGTTTCTTTTGTTGAGCTTTCATACATTTATAGCTCTAGTGCATCCATTACATGGCAATCCCTACTCCTTGCATTAACATCAATCGATGGGCATCTCCATAGCCCATTGATTAGCCTCGTCGATGTGAGACTTTCTCCTTTTTGTCTTCTCCACATAACCCCCATCATTATATTCTATTCCACCCATAGTGCTATATCCATGGCTCACGCTCATGCATTGCGTGAAAGTTTATGAGTTTGAAATTATTAAGGTATGAAACAATTGCTTGGCTTGTCATCGGGGTTGTGCATGATGGGAGCATTCTTGTGTGACGAAAATGGAGCATGACTAAACTATATGATTTTGTAGGGATGAACTTTCTTTTGCCATGTACTTTAAGAAAACATAATTGCTTTGTTGGTTTGCTTGAAGTATTATTATTCTCTATGTCAATATGAACTTTTGTCTTGAATCTTCCTAATCTGAATATTCATACCACAATTAAGAAGATTTGCATTGAAATTATGCCAAGTAGCACTCCGCATCAAAAATTCTCTTTTATCATTTACCTACTCGAGGACGAGCAGGAATTAAGCTTGGGGATGCCTGATACGTCTCCAACGTATCTATAATTTTTGATTGCTCCATGCTATATTATCTACTGTTTTGGACTATATTGGGCTTTATTTTCCACTTTCATATTATTTTTGGGACTAACCTATTAACCGGAGGCCCAGCCTAGAATTGCTGTTTTTTTGCCTATTTCAGTGTTTCGAAGAATCGGAATATAAAACGGAGTCCAAATGGAATAAACCTTTCTGGAACGTGATTTTCTTCCCGAATATGACCCAGGAGACTTGGACCCTACGCCAAGGAAGCTTTGAGGTGGGCACGAGGTAGGGGGGGCGCCCCCCACCCTCGTGGGCCCATCGAAGCTCCACCGACGTACTTCTTCCTCCTATATATATCTACGTACCCCCAAACGAACAGATACGGAGCCAAAAACCTAATTCCACCGCCGCAACTTTCTGTATCCACGAGATCCCATCTTGGGGCCTGTTCCGGAGCTCCGCCGGAGAGGGCCATCATCATGGAGGGCTTCTACATCATTATAGCCTCTCTGATGAAGTGTTAGTAGTTTACCTCAGACCTTCGGGTCCATAGTTATTAGCTCGATGGCTTCTTCTCTCTTTTTGTATCTCAATACAAAGTTCTCCCCCTCTCTTGTGGAGATCTATTCGATGTAATCCTCTTCTTTTTGCGGTGTGTTTGTTGAGACCGATGAATTGTGGGTTTATGATCAAGTTTATCTATGAATAATATTTGAATCTTCTCTGAAATCTTTTATGTATGATTGGTTATCTTTGCAAGTCTCTTTGAATTATCTGTTTGGTTTGGCCAACTAGATTGGTAGTTCTTGCCATGGGAGAAGTGCTTAGCTTTGGGTTCGATCTTGCGGTGTCCTTTCCCAGTGACAGAAGGGGCAGCAAGGCACGTATGGCATCGTTGCCATCAAGGATAACAAGATGGGGTTTATTTCATATTGCATGAATTTATCTCTCTACATCATGTCATCTTGCTTAAAGCATTACTCTGTTTTTAACTTAATACTCTAGATGCATGCTGGATAGCGGTCGATGAGTGGAGTAATAGTAGTAGATGCAGAATCATTTCGGTCTACTTGTCACGGACGTGATGCCTATATACATGATCATGCCTAGATATTCTCATAACTATGTTCAATTATGTCAATTGCTCAACAGTAATTTGTTCACCCACCGTAGAATACTTATGCTCTTGAGAGAAGCCACTAGTGAAACCTATGGCCCCCGGGTCTATTCTCATCATATCAATCTCCATCACTTTAATCTTGCTTTGCTTTTTACTTTGCCTTTTACTTTTCACTTTGCATCTCTATACCAAAAATACCAAAAATATTATATCTATCAGATCTCACTCTCGTAAGTGACCGTGAAGGGATTGACAACCCCTAATCGTGTTGGTTGCGAGTAGCTATCGTTTTGTGCAGGTACGGGGGACTTGAGCGTGGCCTCCTACTGGATTGATACCTTGGTTCTCAAAAACTGAGGGAAATACTTACGCTACTCTACTGTATCATCCTTTCCTCTTCGGGGAAATCCAACGCAAGCTCAAGAGGTAGCAGGATGCTGATACGTCTCCGTCGTATCTATAAATTTTGATTGTTCCATGCCAATATTCTACAACTTTTATATACTTTTGGCAACATTTTATACTATTTTTGGGACTAACATATTGATCCAGTGCCCAGTGTCAGTTCCTGTTTGTTGCATGTTTTTTGTTTTGCAGTAAATCCATATCAAACGGAGTCCAAACGGGGTAAAAACTGACGGAGATTTTTTGGAATATATGTGATTTTTTGAAAGAAAAATCAACGCGAGACGATGCCCGAGGGGGCCATGAGGCAGTGAGCGCGCCCCAGGGGGGCAGGCGCGCCCTGGACCCTTGTGGCCACCGCGTAAGGCGGTTGATGCCCTTCTTTCGCCGCAAGAAAGCTAATATCCGGATAGAGATCGTGTTAAAATTTTAGCCCAATCGGAGTTACGGATCTCCGGGAATATAAGAAACGGTGAAAGGGCGGAATCTGAGAACGCAGAAACAGAGAGAGACAGAGAGACAGATCCAATCTCGGAGGGGCTCTCGCCCCTCCCATGCCATGGAGTGCCACCGGGGGCCATCATCATCACCGCAATCTTCACCAACAACTTAACCGCCATCATCACCAACTCTTCTCCCCTCTATGCAGCGGTGTAACCCCTCTTTTACCCGTTGTAATCTCTACTTAAACATGGTGCTCAACGCTATATATTATTTCCCAATGATGTATGGCTATCCTATGATGTTTGAGTAGATCCGTTTTATCCTATGGGTTAATTGATGATCAAGATTGGTTTGAGTTGCATGTTTTATTATTGGTGTTGTCCTATGGTGCTCTCCGTGTTGCGCAAGCGTGAGGGATCCCCGCTGTAGGGTTTGCAATATGTTCATGATTTTCTTATGGTGGGTGGCGTGAGTGACAGAAGCACATACGCGAGTAAGTAGGTTGTTTGCGTATGGGATAAAGAGGACTTGATGCTTTAATGCTATGGTTGGGTTTTACCTTAATGATCTTTAGTAGTTGCGGATGCTTGCTAGAGTTCCAATCATAAGTGCATATGATCCAAGTAGAGAAAGTATGTTAGCTTATGCCTCTCCCTCAAATAAAATTGCAATAATGATTACCGGTCTAGTTGTCGGTTGCCTAGGGACAAATAACTTTCTCGTAACAAAAGGCTCTCTACTAAAATTAATTTACTTGTGTCTTTATCTAAACAGCCCCTACTTTTTATTCACACGCTCTTTATTACCTTGCGAACCTATTCAACAACACCTAAAAAATACTTCTAGTTTCATACTTGTTCTAGGTAAAGCGAGCGTCAACGTGCGTAGAGTTGTATCGGTGGTCGATAGAACTTGAGGGAATATTTGTTCTACCTTTAGCTCAACGTTGGGTTCGAAACTCTTACTTATCAAAAACTGTTGTGATCCCCTATACTTGTGGGTTATCATTAGTTGACTGGTCAAAATATGCGACCGAGTGGAAACTATACAAGTGTGAGAATGCGCCCGGGTGGGAGCTATCTAAGTGAAAGATTGTGGGCGGGTGACTTCCACCCGAGTGACTTCCAGCCGAGGGACTTTCATCCAGGTGACTTCTATCTGAGTAAAAAGGTGTGCCCCAATGGAAATTTCATGCATCAGGGAAGTCAGAAAGAATTGTGTGTTAAATCGCCAAGTGATGCAACGGTCGGGTCAAGCAAAGGCAAGGAAAAAATCAATGTCGACTCACTTATCTTGGGCACCGAAACATTAACCATACAGCAGCCGATTGTGCATAGCAATCCGAGTGAGCTGATACTTGCTATCGTGCCAAAGCACTCGGCTAATGACCATGAAGCAAGTACCAGCCAAGTAAAGACGAGAGATCCTAAATACACTCAGCCAAAGTGGTGTCCTCCAGAGCTAACAAAGACACGGAAGAGGAAACTACAAAGGTTAAGGAGTCAAGAGATGGCAGAACAAGAGGCCAAGAAACAAAGGGATAAGTTGTTCACTGACACTCGACCCATGGTGCCTGCAAAACAAGTGTGGAGGCCTAAACAAATATAAGATGCAGTGGCTTCTACATATATCACAGCAGCACCTACACCACCAAACGAGGACAATGCGAGAGCTATTACATCATATGCGACACTTCTTACTTCTCCTTCACTTGAACAGATTTCAGAATCGGTGGACACACTTGAGGAAGAGGATGATATGTTGGACTATGAGTCTACGCCGGTTCATGAAGGTATGGATATCAATATAGTGTATTACTTACCTGCTGAGTTTCGTGTTGTAGATGAGGAAGGGGAGGTGTCTTAGCTAGATTTTTTCCCTAAAACGCAATATTTGAGAAGCCAAAAGACCCAGTAACGCATCTCAAACCGCTGTATCTCAGAGGTCATATCAATGGACCGATGCTCACTCAGATGCTTGTCGACGGTGGTGCTGTGGTGAATCTCATGCCTTATTCGGTCTTCAAGAAATTGGATTTGGCCGATGAAGAATTAATCAACACCAATATGGTTCTTAATGGATTTGAAGGCAAAGAGAAAACTGAAGCCAAAGGTGTGGTGTATGTGGAGCTTACAGTCGGAAGCAAAACTTTGGCTACTGCATTCTTTGTCGTTGAGGTGCAAGGTAACTACAACGTCATACTAGGCCGTGATTGGGTCATGCAAACTAGTGCGTGCCATCCACTATGCACCAGTTTTTGATCCAGTGGGTTGATGATGAGGTGGAAGTCATCCATGCAGATAACTCTGCATCTGTTGCTTTGGCCTATTCATCGATGAGTTGGCAACACCCCAATGCTACTTGCTTGACGGGACGCGACTTGTCAAAGTTCGATTTTCTCAGCGCGACCAATAATGGTTTCGTGCCCGTCTCTTTAAAGCCGACTGAGTGCAATCGGCTCCAAGGTATGATATATTTAAATGGATTCTGAAAGGATCAAGAAGAGGGGTCTAGGAGGGGGATATTAGACCCTCAACAAGCAAAAGTAGCAGTTTTTAAGTTCTTCAAGTTGAGGTGGAATTTTAGCACAAATTTAAACATTCACAATACATTTCAAGCAAGTATGGCAAGAGTATGAGCAGCGAAAAGAGTAAAGCATGCTAGTTACAAGAAAGTAAAGGGATGGGATTGGAGTGTCCAAACGCAATGAAGACACGGAGATTTTTGGCGTGGTTCCGATAGGTGGTGCTATTGTACATCCACGTTGATGGAGACTTCAACAAACGAAGGGTAACGGTTGCGCAAATCCACGGGGGGCTCCTCCCATGAAGGGTCCACGAAGAAGCAACCTTGTCTATCCCACCATGGCCATCGCCCACGAAGGACTTGCCTCACTCGGGTAGATCTTCACGAAGTAGGCGATCTCCTTGCCCTTACAAACTTCTTGGTTCAACTCCACAATCTTGTTGGAGGCTCCCAAGCGACACCTAACCAATCTAGGAGACACCATTCTCCAAAAGGTAATAGATTGTGTGTTGATGATGAACTCCTTGCTCTTGTGCTTAAACTGATAGTCTCCACAACACTCAACTCTCTCTCATAGATTTGGCTATGGTGGAAAGATGATTTGAGTGGAAAGCAACTTGGGGAAGACTAGAGATCAAGATTCTTCTGGTTGGATTGGAATGTCTTGGTCCCAACACATGAGTAGGTGGTTATCTCTCAGAAAATGAGTAGTGGAAGTGTAGGCGCGTTCTGATGGCTCTCTCTCATATAGAGAAGGGGGTGGAGGGGTATATATAGCCTCCACACAAAATCCAACCATTACACACATTTGCCCCAACTCGGTCAGACCGAATAGAAGAACTCGGTGAGACTGATTTAGTTCAAAATGTGAACGTTAGGAATCTCGGTGGGGCCGGTGTGCTAGGGCTAGGGTATAACCTCATCTCGGTGGCACCGATTGCATCAACTCGGTTAAACCGAAGTGAAGCAATAAGGCAGCAGAGAATTGGTCAGGCAAACTTGGTGGGACCGATTGCACATTTTGGTTACATCAAAATAATTACAATAGGCAACAGAGAGTTTGCAAGGCCATCTCGGTGAGACCGAGATCCATATCGGTGTGACTGAATTGTCTAGGGTTTCTGGTAGTGGCTCGGTCAAATGAACTCGGTGGCGCCGGATAGATCAAATCGGTGGGGTCGAGTTTGACTTTGAGTTTTGGACAAATGTGGAAATGAGAAAGTGGTTGAGGGTTTTGGAGAAATATCACTAAGCACTTTGAGCAAGTAGACCACTAAGAAACACCTCATCCCCTTTTAATGGTATTTGCTTTCCTATGGACACAATGTGATCTTGTATCACTAAAATGAAAATGAAGAGTCTTGAGCTTTTGCCAATCTTTGTCCTTACATTTTGAAGGGGTTCCACATCCTCTTGTCCTTGCCACGTCATTGTTGAACTCATCTGAAACACACTAGGTAAAGGTATTAGTCCAACAAGAGATATGTTGACATTAATTACCAAAATCACCCATGGAGCACTTGTGTTTTCAATCTCCCCCTTTTTGGTAAATGATGACAACATACATAAAAGCTCTAGATAAAAGATATGAAGAGTAACGAGTAAAGCTTTGGAAGGACATGTAACTTGCATAGGCTCCCCCTACATGTATGCAATCATGTAAAGATGGAATATAAGAACATGTGAATGCATAGGCATGACAGAGCAAGCAATGAGTTACATGTATCTTGGCCATATGCATCAGAGCAAATGTTATAGATAAAAGGAAGTGTACCTTCATGTTCACGAATCCTCTCGCAAACAATATGTACATCAGCAAGAGATCATCATGCACATGAGTGTGATGCATATACTTACCTTGTGGTCTTGAGCTGGCTTTGGAAGAAGTGGACTTGAGAAAATAAGGTTAGATAACACAAGAACACTCCAGATAAAGCAATTTCAGGAAACAACAAGAGTACCAAGACTGGGATGACATGTAATGGGTGAGTATGTAGTACTTCATTTGGATATAGACATGTCCCCAAATATTAAATATATGCAATGAATTTCAAAAGATTTTCTTCCCTAGATATGGACTCTTCCTCCCTTGAATCTGATGTTGGATAATGGGAGAAGGTAGGGTAAGAGAAAATCAAAGCAAGAAAAAAATAGAGCATGAAATGGTACAAACAACCATATATTGACATGTATTTCCCCTCTAAAAGACATGTGACTTCTCTCCTCTTAGTTTTATTGGCATCTGGAGGAGCTAAGATGTGTTGTCTCTCCCATATGATAAGCTTTGATGTGCTCTCTCTCCCCCTTTGACATCTATTTCCAAGAAGGGAACATCTGGAGCATGATTCAAATAGGTTCGGTCCTTGAGACACACTACAAAGCGGCATGTAGATTAAGATGCGAGTAGAGGATAAGAATCATTGAGTGGATCTGGAGAAGCAATGAAATATGTAATGGAAAAAAATTATCAGCAGTGAAATCAGTAACGCCGATCAGTTTCCATCGGTGACACTGAGTTGGCAGTGTCATAGATGATGCATATCGATCAGACCGGGTTAGTCCACATCGGTTGTACCGATGAACTATCTACAAGATTTTCTTATAGTTCGGTCTAGCCGATAGGCTTGGATCGGTGAGGCCGAGTTCAATGTAGAGGAAAATTTTGTCAACTCAGCTCACTAGACAAATTAAATCTCACAAGGATTTGCAAGGAATTAACTGAAAGATTTGCAATGAATTAGACACAGAGAAAAACATACATACAAAAGAGATCTAGATGAAGTTGTTTTTATAAGGGGAACAAGTCTGCAACAATCATATGCAAAAACACAAAGTAAGTGAACAAAGAAACACTGGAGAACTTCATCTAGAAGGGGTCGGTGACAAAGTCACCTATGTTAGAGTATATTGACTAAGGAGTCAAGTGATAACACTTGATCGTAGGTCATACTCATCGTTTAAGCTCAAAATGGGGTTACAATTTTTTGTTTAAGCATTTTGATATATTCACATCTCGTTGAGTTGCTTTAACCCATGACTTGGAGTAAAGCTTCTCTAAGATGGAATAACATACCTTGGTGGTGGTGTTGATCTTGATCATGTAGTCGAACTTGTATTGGATTCTCAAGGTTGATGTAGTTCATCAAGAGTTTGGAGCACCACTTGTAGTTTGAGTTCATCTTCCTACATGGGTTAGTCTTGCAAGAAAGAGCACTTGTGTATCCAAAATGAAAATCATGAAACTTGATACCAAATGAAATTTTATATATAGAAATTGTCAAAGGATATGTTGAGTGGATTCATGCTTCCTTGAATTCAACAACCATATAGTAGGAACTTGGTGATGTAGAGATTGCTCAAAATGTGAGTGGCTTGCAATCTCATAGATTTGGGCTCATCCAAGTACCTACAAGGATTAGATAACATGCAAGGGTACAAGTATGGATCCAAGACATATGATCATCATCATAAAAGAAATATCAAGAATTAGTCACAAAAGGATCATGCCTTGCATGTATCCAACTGGATTTTCTACTCCAAGTTTGAGGCGTCAATGATATTCAATTCACCTCTCAAATGGCAAAATACTTTCTCATCAAGCGGTTTGGTGAGTATATCTGCCAATTGCTTATCGGTATGAACATGCTTAAGATTGATGTCTGCTTTAGCAACATGATCTTGAATGAAATGATGAAGAACTTCAATATGCTTAGTTCGAGAATTTTGCACGGGATTGTGAGCAATATTAATAGCACTCTCATTATCATAAAGCAATGGAACATGTTTCACATATATCTCATAATCCTTAAGGGTTTGGGTCATCCAAAGTAACTGAGCACAACATGATCCGGCGGCAATGTATTCCGCTTCGGCGGTGGATAAGAATATCGAGTTTTGTTTCTTGGAGGACCAAGACACAAGGGATCTACCGACAAATTGACAAGTACCTGAAGTGGACTTTCTATCAACCTTGTCACCGGCATAGTCCGAATCGGAGTAGCCAACAAGATCAAAAGAAGACCTCTTAGGATATAAAATGCCAAAATTTGGTGTATGAATTAAGTATCTCACTATCCTTTTCACAGCCTTAAGATGACATTCTTTAGGGGGCGCTTGATATCGTGCACACATGCGCATACTTAGCATAATATCGGGACGGGAGGCACATAGATATAACAATGAACCAATCCTAGAGCGGTAAACCTTTTGGTCAACTGGTTTGCCATCCTTAGTCAAGTCAAGATATCCACTAGTAGGCATGGGTGTTTTCATACCTTTGCTTTCTTGCATGTTGAACTTCTTGAAAAGGTCCTTGGTATACTTTGTTTGAGAAACAAAGGTACCTTCCTTAGTTTGCTTGATTAGCAAACCAAGAAAGAATTTGAGTTCACCCATCATAGACATCTCAAACTTCTCTGACATTAGCCTTCCAAACTTTTCACTAAAATGAGGGTGAGTCGAACCAAATATGATATCATCCACATACATTTGGCACACGAATAATTCTCCATTAACCCTTTTAGTAAAAAGTGTAGAATCAATCTTCCCAATTTCAAATCCTTTTTCAATAAGAAACTTGGCCAAGCATTTATACCATGATCTAGGAGCTTGTTTAAGACCATAAAGAGCTTTGTGAAGTTTTTAGACATGATTAGGTTTCTTAGGATTAACAAAGCCAGGAGGTTGTTTAACATAAACTTCCTCCTCAATTTCAACATTAGAAAAAGCACTTTTAATGTCCATTTGATATAAAGTGATATCATGATGATTGGCATAAGAAAGTAAGATGTGTATACGGGGGCGATCTACAAGGACAAAACAGATGGCTCTCCTCCCCCCCCCCCCCCCCCCCCCCCCCCCCCTAGGTTTTCTGGTGATCTACACTTCTAGCCAGTGAATTGTGGATCTTCCCCGCTCATCTACTCCAGCGTCTTCTGATCTACACGTCTATACCCATCTCATATGGGTCCTTCTGGTGGATCAACATTGGATTTGGACTTCTCGGCGGGCTCCATCTTTGCGGATAAGGTTTTCACCTCTTGTGGGAGATCTGTCCATCCCACGGATGACACGGGCCATTTCATTATGGTTGTGTATTTTAGCAGACATGATTTCTATCTTAATGATTCAGTGGCGGCTGCCTTGGAATCAGCAATTGGGGGATCGGCCATTGATTTGTCAGACCAACTCATCAAGGACAAGGTATTTTCATTTATTGTCTCCTGCAAGAAAGTTGGCCTCTACATCCTTCAATTGAGATCGTTTGCATGCCCACATTTCAAATGTTATTTTCATCTTTGGGGGAAGGGTGGTCCTAATTGGAAACGTGAGTTTGACATCTGGAAAAAGGAATGTGACACTGAGTGGATTCTTGTTAGTCCCTCCAAAAAGCGTGCTACTTTGGGTATGATTGCTATGCATAGACCACCGTCAAAATCATCTCTTAGATCGGGTTCATCTATGGGGAATAAACTTTCCTTTGCCATGTTCTAGCAGTATCCAGCTTATAAGGGTTATAGATACCCTGCTACACAACTATGTGTTGATACGATTTCTGAGGCCGGTTACGACGTGAATCCACGTGAGAAAGTGATCATGCCATCACCGATGGCGACCAACCTTTAGTGGACGGTGGCGACGCCACCCATCTCTTTCGAAACAATCAACGTCCCTGCCAAGAATATTGTCGTCATATCCGGAACTGCATCGAGCTGTTTAGGCAATGAGTTGTAGGTGCCGCACGATATCGTGTCAACTGGTGGCGTTGCACCAGTCTCCCAGGCCCAACATGGCTCCCCGGCTCCCTGTGGTATCTCTATGTCCCAATCTATGCACCAACCGCCTATGACCCGTTTGGATAATTCTGTTTCCTCGATTGGAAAATATTCTCAGGTTGTTATGGACGCACAACTGCCGGACTCTTCTGTGGATTCTGCTAGGGTTAATGATCTCATTGATGATATTGTGTTCAATGTTTGGAAATGCCAGAATTGTTTATCTATGCTGCATCATACCAGCTCGTGTACCAAGCAAGTCCGCTGTCGTAGATGCTTTCGTCTGGGTCACAAGGCCAAGGGATGCTCCGACTCTGCGCCTTCCCCGACTTACAGGTGGGTCCCGCGAGTCAATCCTGTTTCTCCGGGCCGGTCAGCTGAGATATCCTTGCATGGCGCCTCGGTTTCCCTCCCAGCTTGCCCTCTTGGGCCTTTGCCCGGTCCCATCACGCTTGCCACCCCATCGCTCCCACCATTGCCCGCAGAGCCACCTCCCATTACACCTCCACTGCCCACCTCATCACCACCGCACACCCCGCCTCCGCCGTTAGCCACTACGGATCCAGCCTCGCCATCCGCTGCATCTTTGCAGCCGGCAATGGCTAACTTTACCCTGAACCCCATGGAGTTCATCCCGCCGGGTTTCGACATCATCGACGATGGGCCGCGGCGCCTCCCGCGCGCCTTCTTCTCTCCGGCTGTGGCGCCTGATCGCCAACATGAAGACTACGCCATTGCCATCATCGAGCCGGCTCCTCTGCTTGAAGAAGTTCTCATCTACAGAAACATGGTTAGTGATTTTGCTGTCAACACTCTCGGTAGAGTTGTCCTTGATGCTCAGCCTTGGATTCAAGGAGTTGGTCTTTTTCGTTTCCGTAGCCCAGTTGCTAGGCAAGCTCTTGTGGATCATCCGCCGTTCGAACTAGACAATGATAGATTTGTTTGGTTTGTGCCGCATGATGAGGGTATTAACTATAGAGCTACTCAAGGTTTTCGTCGGGGGTGGGTGATGATTGTTGGAATACCCCTGGACTATAGGCGCACGCAGTATATCGCAGATGCAATCAGTACTTTTGGTCATTTTCAATACTGGCACCAGGATGATCCTCTGCTAGTTCGCACCCTGGCGTATGTTTCTTTCCCGGCAACAACTTTAGTGTCGCGTGATGTAGTGTATCATGAGTATGCAGACTTTGGTGGAGCACGGATTTCTTGGACTACTCCGATCTATATCTTCTCTGCAGACTTTGCTGATGTTTTGCCAGCTGATGAGGATCCTATGCCTTTCAATGGCAACCCTCATCCTCTTCCTGCGCACCTGCAATTTGATAACCATAATTGGGTTATGCCTGAGTTTCTTGAGAATGGTTGGGATGAACTGCCACCCCCAGCACATGATCATGATCAACCTCATGAGGATGTTCCACACAATGATCAGAATGTTGAGCAGCAAGAGCTTGTTAAAGAAAACCAAGTTGATGCCAATCAGTCGCAAGAATCCGTCATTCTGCAAGTTTCTGATGTTTTTGTTAATGATGATGATCCAGTGGCTAATGTGGTGATCTATCAACCCCCAGCGGCCCCAATGCAACCTCCACTTCATATTGGACAGGTTATCACTGTCTTTGGCCCTGTTCTTCCCCCGGTTATGCAGTGGCAGCGCACTTTTCAAAGGATAATGCCATCTCTGTACACTGCTGACATTCCAAAGTTTGTGTTCAAGTCTGAAATTGGGTCCCTCCTGCTGGCTAAGCGATCCTGGGATTTCTGTTACAATGGTTCTGAATTCAGCTTCACTCTGTAGCCTCTGTCTGACTCCTCTCACTGCATTCCTAGTCGTGCATCTCAAGTCAAGAAGCCAGTTGCAAGGGCTCTCTGCTTTGATGATCTCTCTGAACCCATCACTGAGTCCTTCGAGTTCAATGTTGCCCCAAAAGTGACCGTGAAACGTGGCTGGAAGCCGAAGTCTACTAAAATTTTGGTGGACACTGAGGTTCGTCACAGTGCACGTCTCAGTGCGTTACGTGACGGATATCGTACAGTCCCAAGCAGTGGCCCTAGCCAGATCAAGACTCCTCACACCCTGAAGAAGCGCAAGACCAAGTCGACGCAGTCTGATGAGAGCCTGTCAGTGCCTCCCCCAACGACTATTGCAGATCTTCAGCGTATTGGGACTCGCCTACGCATCGCTCCTGAGAAGATCATTGCGGATAAGCTTGTGGCTGATCCAGCTAACTCCACCAGCAGCAAGAGTTCTGATGATTAGTTGCATCAAGCAGCTTTCTGGTCTATGGCATACCGTTTTAAACGTATCTATCTTTGTTTATGTTTTCATGTATGGAGCTCTGTCATTTTGCTCTGCTTAGCTGGTCTGTGTAGGTCATTGCGTGATCTACTTTTGCTGCACTTTCTTATGGTTTGTAATGAATTAGACCGGTTTTAAAGACTGGAAGGTTTTATGTTGGAATGTGTGTGGCCTTAATTCTGAAGCGCGGCAACTCGCTGTTAAACAAAAGATTGATGAAAGTGGCTACTCTGTGGTCTGTCTCCAAGAAACAAAGTGTATGCATATTGATCACAGGTTCATTAGGAGGTTTTGTCCATGATGTTTTGATAATTTTTCTTATGTGCCTTCGGTGGGTGCCTCGGCTGGTATGGTCATTATTTGGAACTCTTCTTTCTTTGAGGGCGGATTAATTGAGGCAAAACCTTATGGTATCATTGTGGAATTCCGCTCTAAACATACCTCCGAAGTTTGGACCCTAGTCTCTGTTTATGGCCCATGCCAGGGTCCAGCCCGTGATGAATTCGTGCAGTTGTTATACAACCTTGACATTAATTCTGATGATAATTGGCTTCTTTTGGGCGATTTCAACTTTATGCGGTCGCTTGAAAACCGTAATTTACCTGGTGGAAATGTTAGTAACATCTTTCTGTTTAATGAAATCATTGGTCATTTGGGTCTTGTTGAGTAACCAATAAAAGGAAGATAGTACACTTGATCAAATATGCAATCTGCACCTTTACTTGAACAAATTGACTGGTTTTTTACATCGGTTGCATGGACTTCGGATCATCCCAACACATTAGTTTTGCCTCTTGCACGCACTGCCTCCGATCATGTGCCTTGCGTGGTCATGATTGCCACTGCCATTCCTAAGGCTAAGGTCTTTTGCTTTGAAAATTATTGGATTGATTTGCCTGGATTTAATGAATGTGTTGCTCGGGTTTGGAACAGGTCAGTGGGTACATCCTCGGCTGCTTTAACTATATCTTCTAAATTCAAAGCTCTTCGATATGCCCTCAAGAAATGGCATTTAAACCTATCAACAGTTAAGGCGCTCATTTCAGATTGCAACAAAGTCATTCTTTATTTTGATGGGCTGGAGGAGATTAGGCCTTTGAGTAGGCCAGAGTTTAATTTCAGGCGAATTGTAAAATTGCATCTGGAGGATATTTTGCATTGGCAGTTTGTTTATTGGAAGCAATGTTGTACAATAAGAAGCATTAAAGTTGGTGAGGAAAATTCTAAAAAAATTCATGCCATGGCCACTGAAAGGTTTCGGAGGAACACAATTTCTTCAATCAAGAATTTGGCAGGTGAGGTGGTCTCTAATCATCAACAGTTGGCTGGCATGTTTTGGTTTGATTTCAACTAGCGTATGGGCCAAGCAAAAGGAATTCACATGGGATTTGATTTGGACACCTTAATTGCGTGAGTTGATGGTCTGGAGGATTTATCTCAACCATTCACGGATTCTGAGGTCGAGTCTATAATTAAGAACATGCTAACTGATCATGCACCTGGTCCCAATGGCTTTACTGGCATTTTCTTAAAGAAGTGTTAGCCAATCCTCAAGGAGGATTTCATGCAGCTTGTCAAGGAGTTTTATGAGGGGAGGTGCAATTTGGAATGCCTTAATACGTCCTTAATTACTCTTATCCCCAATAAACTGAGCCCTGAAGTGGTTGTGATTTTCGGCCCATCTCATTGACCAACACTTGCTTGAAGTTTTTAACTAAACTACTGGCTAATCGTCTCCAGAAAGTGATCCTGAGATGTATCCATCGTAATCAATATGGTTTTCTTCGTTGTCGATCTATTCAAGATTGTCTGGCTTGGTGTTTCGAGTATATACATCAATGTAAAGCTTCAAAGCGGCCCATCATCCTCCTCAAGCTTGATTTCATGAAGGCAATCGATACAATTGAGCATGAAGTTATTCTCAGAATTTTACAATGCAGGGGTTTTGACAATCATTGGACGGGTTGAATTAATAGCATCTTTTCTATGGGATCTTCTTCTGTGCTCTTGACAATCATTGGACGGGTTGAATTAATAGCATCTTTTCTATGGGATCTTCTTCTGTGCTCTTAAACAGAGTGCCGGGCAATCACTTTGTATGCAGAACGGGCGTTCATCAAGGGGATCCTTTATCTCTGTTATTATTTGTGATTGCGGTTGATTTACTCCAGTCAGTAGTCAACGAGATGTGTTCCAGGAACATTCTTTCATTGCCAATCCCAACCAGATCCAATGATTACCCGATTTTCAAATACGCAGATGATACTCTCATTGTCCTACATGCGATCGACGACCAACTCATTGCCTTCAAGGAGATGCTCGACACCTTTGCGCCATCAGCAGGACTGCGTGTCAACTTCAGTAAATCCTCCCTTATTCCAATCAATATGAGTGATGAGGAGGGCGCTAGGGTTGCCACTTTGCTCGGATGTGATGTTGGTTCCATGTCGTTCACATATCTAGGATTGCCAATGGGAACTTCTAGACCTACAATCTATGACCTACTGCCTCTGGTTGATCGCATTGAGCATCGTTTATCTGCATCCTCATGACTACTGAATCAAGGGAGCCGTCTACAACTACTGCAGTCGGTGTTATGTTCCATGCAAATTTATTTCTTGTGTACACTCTCTCTTCCCAAGGGCATATTGCAGCAAATAGAGTGAATCATGCGACAATGTATGTGGAGAGGAAACACGGATAACCCATGCCAATCATTGGCTGCTTGGGATTTGGTCTGTCGGCCTAAGAAGTACGGTGGTCTGGGTGTTCTTAATTTGGGTATTCAGAATGAGGCCTTGTTGCTCAAGCACCTCTTCAAGTTTTTTAACAAGGTTGATGTGCCTTGGGTCACATTAATTTGGGACACTTATTACGCCTCCTCACCGCCACAAATCACTCAGAGTTGTGGCTCATTTTGGTGGCGTGATGTCATGCGTTTATATAACAACTTCTGCAAGTTATCTGTTCCACAAGTACATGCAGGCAACACGGTGCTATTTTGGCTTGATCGATGGCAACTGGGTAATCATGTTGTCTTATTGCATGAGAGTTTCCCACGGCTCCATTCTTTTGTGATTGATGGTGCGATCACTGTCAAAGACTTTATGGAGCGGCCTGACGTCTCTGATCACTTCCATCTGCCTCTTGTCGCCGGAGCCCTATATTGAGTTCACCCAACTCTAGTCTCTGCTACCACTGATCAATTTGGATGAGGAGAGGAAGGACATTTTGAAATGGCCATCTAAATCTGGGGATTTTAAGTCAAAGATTTACTATGAGTCTTGCTTCTCCCACCTGGTGGTTGATCCCATTTTCAAATGGATTTGGAAGTGTGCATGCACGCTCAAGTTCAAGGTGTTTGGTTGGATTCTCTTAATGGATCGTTTGAATACTAGGGATATGATGCAGCGCCGACACTGGATCATCCAGGATGACACATGTGTGTTATGCCACTGTGCTTCTCGTGAAGATCAGGCACATCTTTTCTTTGCTTGCAACTTCAGTCAAAGGGTTTGGAACTACCTTGGGATTTCTTGGACTGTTCAGCTGAACCAGACTACATATGAGATGGATCAATCAGCTAGGAGGGATTTTGGTCTTCCTTTTTTTCACAGAGGTTGTCTTCACTGCTTCATGGAATATATGGACACAAAGGAATGGGAAGATCTTCAGAAATGAGCAGCCTTCCTTTAGATCTTGGAGGAGGAACTTTATCCATGACATTTCTCTTTTGTCTCATAGAATTAGATGTAAATATAAAGATAGCTTAATCTCCTGGATAGCTACCCTTTCCTAGATCTCTTTGTAAGTATCTCCTTTTCTTCTGCTTGTAAATTTGTAATATTGTAACTTCTCTAGTTCTTTATCAATAAAGGGTTGTGAGGCTGTTGCATTGCAGTATATAGTCAAAAAAAGTAAGATGTGTATGGACTCAAGTCTAGCAACGGGGGCATATGCCTCAGCATAGTCCATACCTTAGACTTGAGTGTAGCCTTGAGCGACAAGATGGGCCTTATTGCGTACAACTTGTCCATCTTCATCTTGCTTATTCCGAAACACCCACTTGGTTCCAATGACATTGTCGTTGTCGTCCGGCTTTTCTACCAATGTCCACACTTGATTCCTCTCGAAACTATGTAGCTCTTCATGCATAGCGTTCACCCAATCCAGATCCTGAAGGGCTTCTTCAACCTTCATAGGTTCAATACTAGAAATGAATGAGCAATGTTCACAAAAGTTATCCAAACGAGTTTTAGAGTGAATAATTCTCCCAGTTTGAATGTCATCGAAGATTTGTTCGACGGGATGATCTCTTTGTGACTCTTTCTCTAACTCGTGAGAGCTTTTGTTTGGGTCGGGGTGGAACATCCTCTTCTTTGTCTTCTTCTTGTTGTTGTCCTTCTTCATTGTTGTTGGCGTTGTTGTTCTCCTGTGCAGGTGGAGAAGGAGTTTGATGAGATTCATCTTGTTGTACTTCCTCATTTCCTTCGTCTTGACGTGTTCCACTTGTGGATGCCTCCAAGTCAACTTGTGGTTCACTTTGTTGTGAAGTTGAGACTTCCACTTGAATGGAAGAGGTACTCTCCTTCACCTCCGTTTGGCGAAACTTGCCAATAGACAAGTCTCGAATTGCTTCCGAAGGGTCTTTATCTCCTACATCAATTGGCAATTGCTCTACTTGTGAGCCGTTAGATTCATCAAACTTCACATCTACCATCTCTTCAACCTTTCGGGTGAAATTGTTGTAGACACGGTAAGCGTGAGAGTTTGAGCCATAACCGAGTAGGAAACCCTCATGAGATTTAGGGGCAAATTTCAAACGATGATGCTTATCAAGAATGTAACACTTTGAGCCAAATACTCGAAAGTATCCAACTTGGGGTTTGTTACCGGTGAGAAGCTCGTATGCCGTCTTGCCGAGAAGCTTGTGAAGATATAGTCGATTTGTTGCATGACAAGCTTTCTCAACCGCTTCCACCAAAAAGTTTTTTGGCATCTTGTATTAATCAAGCATCGTTCTCGCCATCTCAATAAGTGTTCGGTTCTTCCTATCAACAACTCCATTTTGTTGAGGTGTGTACGTAGTCGAGAACTCATGTGAAATCCCTTCTTCGTAAAGAAAGGTATCCACATTGGCGTTCTTGAACTCTGTTCCGTTATCGCTCCAAACCTTCTTGATCTTCACTTAAAATTGATTTTCGGCCTTCCTAGCGAAGTTCTTGAAGATCTTTTGTACTTGCGATATATCATCAAGAAAGAACACCACGTAAATCTTGAAAAATCATCAACAATGACCAATCCGAACGAGTTACCACCGGGACTCTTGTAGGCGTTGGGACCAAAAAGATCCATGTGAAGTAGCTCAAGCGGTCTTCTCGTGGTCATGATGTTCTTCACGGGATGGCTTCCTCCAACTTTTTTTCCTGCTTGACAAGAACTACAAAGTCTATCCTTGTCAAATATGACATCTTTAACACCAAGGATATGATCACCTTTAATAAGCTTATCAAGATTTCACATGCCCATGTGACCTAACCTTCTATGCCATAACCAACCTTTAGAAGATTTAGCAACTAAGAAAGTACAAGGTTGAGCCTTTTTAGTGAAGTCAACAATGTATAGATCACCTCTACATATACCGGTAAAGACCATATTATGATTATCTCTTAGAAACACTTGGCAATCTACTTCAGTGAATAGAACATTGAAACTCAAATCGGCTAGTCTAGATACGGCAAGTAAATTGTAGCCAAGAGATCCAACGAGCATAACATTTTGGATAGAGCTGTCATGTGAGATGGCCACCTTACCAAGGCCAACCACCTTACCCTTTGAGTTATCACCAAAAGTGACATACTTTCGGGGACCGTCGTTTTCAGCAACCTCACGAAACATGTCCTTATCTCCGGTGATATGATCAGTACATCCACTATCAAGAACCCATTCCTTTCCTCCGGCCATGTAACAGTGAAGGTTAGCCATAAGACTAAAGTGTCTCATTGACTCATCAAGATCAAAGTCACTATCATCATCCTCATCATAATATCCATGTTCAACATTGTCTTGTGAATGATCATTGCCTAGAGAGAGTGATTCATTGGATTTATGACCATGACAATGTGCATCTTTATGAATTCTAATGACTTGAGAAATGATGCTACTAATGACTGTAACATCTCCTTTGGCATGCATAAGGTCACGAAGCTCAAATAGACAGTCACCAAATTCAGGATCACTGGGATTCATTTTATAAAAAGCAATGGATTTTTGAAGAATCTCATCTAGATTTTTCAAGAAATAGTTTGGAAAGCGCTCCTCAAGGTATCTCCATATAGTATAAGCACAATCAAATGTAGGCAAGCATACAAGCAAATTTCTAGGCAATCCTCTTATGATAAGATCAATAGTTCTAAGATTGCGGGTCATGTCAAGATACTCATCAGGGTAGGATGCAAGGGATTAATAGGAGGCGCACAAGGGCTAGTAATATACTTGTTCAAATTATATTCATTGATAATCTCAAGCATCTCATTTTTCCAAGCACTATAGAACTCTCCGTCAAGCATAGGCACTCTACGTCTAATACTCCCAATCGTAGACTCATCCATCTTCCTCCAATGGTGATTAAACCAAAGCAATGGAGATCAATTCTTTGATACCAATTAAAAGGATTCAGAAGAGGGGTCTAGAGGGGGTGATTAGACCCTCAACAAGCAAAAGTAGCAGTTTTTAAGTTCCTCAAGTTGAGGTGGAATTTTAGCACAAATCCAAACATTCACAATACATTTCAAGCAAGCATGGCAAGAGTATGAGCAGCGGAAAGAGTAAAGCATGCTAGTTGCAAGAAAGTAAAGGGATGGAATTGGAGTGTGCAAACGCAATGAAGACAAGGAGATTTTTGGCGTGGTTCCGATAGGTGGTGATATCATACATCCACGTTGAGACTTCAACCCACCAAGGGTAATGGTTGCGCGAGTCCACGGAGGGCTCCACCCATGAAGGGTCCATGAAGAAGCAACCTTGTCTATCCCACCATGGCCATCGCCCACGAAGGACTTGCCTCACTCAGGTAGATCTTCACGAAGTAGGCAATCTCCTTGCCCTTACAAACTTCTTGGTTCAACTCCACAATCTTGTCGGAGGCTCCCAAGCAACACCTAAGCAATCTAGGAGACACCATTCTCCAAAAGGTAATGGATGGTGTGTTGATGATGAACTTCTTACTCTTGTGCTTCAAATGATAGTCTCCCCAACACTCAACTCTCTCTCACAAACTTGGCTATGGTGGAAAGGTGATTTGAGTGGAAAGCAACTTGGGGAAGGCTAGAGATTAAGATTCTTGTGGTTGGATTGGAGTGTCTTGGTCTCAACACATGAGTAGGTGGTTCTCTCTCAGAAAATGAGTTGTGGAAGTGTAGGAACGTTCTGATGGCTCTCTCTCAAATAGAGAAGGGGGTGGAGGAGTATATATAGCCTCCACACAAAATCCAACTGTTACACACATTTGACCCAACTCGGTCAGACCGAATAGAAGAACTCGATGAGACCGATTTAGTTCAAAATGTGAACGTTAGGAATCTCGGTGGGACCGACATGATCAACTCGGTGGGACCGATGTGCTAGGGCTAGGACAAAACCTCATCTCGGTGGCACTGATTGCATCAACTCGGTTAGACCAAAGTGAAGCAATAAGGAAACACAGAGTTGGTCAGGCAAACTTGGTGGGACCGATTGCACATTTTGGTGAGACCGGAATAATTACAATAGGCAACAGAGAGTTTGCAAGTCCATCTCGGTGAGACCGAGATCCATATCGGTGTGACCGAATTGTCTAGGGTTTCTGGCAGTGGCTAGGTCAAATGAACTCGGTGGCGCCGGATAGATCAAATCGGTGGGGCCGAGTTTGACTTTGGGTTTTGGACAAATGTGGAGATGAGAAAGTGGTTGAGGGTTTTAGAGCAATATCACTAAGCACTTTGAGGAAGTAGACCATTAAGCAACACCTCATCCCCTTTTAATAGTATTGGCTTTCCTATGGACTCAATGTGATCTTGGATCACTAAAATGAAAATGAAGAGTCTTAAGCTTTTGCCAATCTTTGTCCTTAGCATTTTGAAGGGGTTCCACATCCTCTTGTCCTTGCCACGCCATTGTTGAACTCATCTGAAATACACTAGGTAAAGGTATTAGTCCAACAAGAGATATGTTGACACTAATTACCAAAATCACCCATGGAGCACTCATGCTTTCAGATTCTAATTCCAAGTGGTTACAAAAACGTCTTGTAAAATATTGGTCCAGCGAGAACGATGTGTATGAGTCTATAGAGGAGTTGGATGACATGGATAAACTTGGTCAAGGTTTTACGTCGGCCAATCCATTAGAGGGGTTAGATATTGGAGATGGTTCAGTCACTTGGCCGGCGTTTGTAAACAAAAATTTGAAAGTAGATTGTAAAGCTAAGTTAATCAAACTATTGAAAGAATATGTTTGTCGCTTTGCATGGGAATATCATGAGATGCCAGGTTTAAGCCGACCGCTAGTGGAGCATCGGTTGCCTATAAAGGCCGGTTTTAGACCTTACAAACAATCGACTAGAAAGTTTAATCCAAAAACATATGACCGAATCAAGGAAGAGATCGGCCGTTTGCTTATAGCTAATTTTATTAGACCTTGCAGGTATGCCAAGTAGATTTCTAAAATTGTCCCAGTGGAAAAGAAAGGATCCGACAAATTGAGGGTATGCATTGATTTCATAGATTTGAATAGGGCTACATCCAAAGATGAGTATCCCATGCCAATTGCCGATATGCTTATTAATGATGCTTCTGGATATAAGGTTATTAGCTTTCTTGATGGTAATGCGGGGTATAACCAATTTTTATGGCTGAAGAGGACATATCCAAAACGGCTTTTAGATGCCTTGGTTTCCTTGGTTTATTCGAGTGGTAGTGATGACATTCGGATTAAAAAATGCTGGAGCTACATACCAAAGGGGTATGAATTTGACTTTTCATGATTTACTCGGCGTCATACTTGAAGTCTATATTGATGATATTGTTGTCAAATCGGACACTTTTTAGTCTCACTTGGCCGATTTGCGTTTAGCTTTTCAAAGAATGAAAAAAGATGGACTGAAGATGAATCCTTTGAAGTGTGCATTCGGCGTGTCAGCTGGCAAGTTTTGGGGTTTCATTATTCATGAAGATGGCATAGAGATTGATCCCAAAAATATAGAGGACATACGGAAAAGTGGAGGCTCCAACATGCAAGAGAGATATGCAAAATTTCCTTGGTAAGGTCAATTATTTGAAGAGATTCATAGATAATCTGTCAGGGGAGGTTGATGCATTTACTCCTATCCTTCGGTTGAAGAATGATGTTGATTTCACTTGGGTGGCAAAACAGCAAGAAGCATTCGATATGATCAAGAATTATTTGTGCACTCCTCCAGTAATGAAAGCTCCCAAGCATAAGGAACCCTTCAGGCTTTACATTGCAGCGGAGGAAGGAGTTATTGGTGTTGTTCTAACCCAAGAAACCGAAGGAAAAGAGCATGCCATCACTTATTTGAGCCGTCGTTTATTGGACGTTGAGACAAGGTATACTTTTATTGAAAAGTTATGTCTATGCTTATATTATGCTTGCACAAAATTGAGACATTACCTAGTGTCGAGTGCTTTGTAGTGGCTTGTCAAACCGATGTCATCAAGTACATGTTGCATAGGCCAATTCTTGGTGGTAGAATTGGCAAGTGGGCTTATGCTTTGATTGAGTATGATTTGGCTTATGAATCTCTAAAATCCATGAAAGTCCAAATCGTTGCTTATTTTATTGTTGAACATCTGATTGATGACAAGCATGATGCTGATATAAACATTGTCTCATTGGTACCGTGGAGATTATATTCTGATGGTTCAGTTTGTAGCAATGGCCAAGGTGTTGGTATTGTTTACATATCTCCTCATGGTGCTATTTTTGAAGCCTCATGCCGTTTAGAATACTTTTGCACAAATAATCAAGCCGAATACAAAGCATTGTTATTAGGATTAGAGATGTTGCTTGCTATAGGTGCTACACATATTGAGGCTTTTGGTGATTCATTACTAGTAGTACAACAGATATCCAAAGTTTTTCAGTGTTTGGACGAAACACTTAATGTCTATCTTGATAAATGTCTAGATATCATTTCTACTTTGGATTGTTTTAGCATTGCTCATATATCTAGACATGACAATTAGAAAGCAAATGAGTTGGCATAGCAAGCATCCGGCTATCATGTTGATCATGGCATGTTTCATATTTCTCAAAGGCCGATGTATACCATTGTCAATGTAGAGGCCGAACCAGAGCCCACTGCTTTGGCCATTAACAAAGAATCTAGTGCAGGTGGCAGTCATGACTGGAGGAAGCCCATTATTAATTACTTGTGCAATCCGAGTGAAAGGGTGGACAGAGCTGTTCCACGTATGGCTTTCAAGTATACAATGAGATGATGGTCTTTATCACCGAACAGTCGATGATGTTATTCTAAAGTGCTTGGACGAGGACTAGTCAAGAGTTACTATGGGAGAGGTACATGAAAGCATTTGTGGCACTCATCAGTCGGCTCCCAAGATGAAATGGTTACTATGATGTGCTGGGTTTTATTGGCCTACTATGATTAATGATTGCTTCAGATATTATAAAGGGTGTGAAGCTTGTCAAAAGTTTGGTGATATTCAATTGGCTCCTGCTGCTATGTTACATCCTATTATCAAGTCGTGGCCTTTTAGAGGATGGGGTTTAGACTTCATTGGAGAAATTCATCTGTCTTCCAGGGGCATCGGTTCGTATTGGTGGCAACCGATTATTTCACTAAATGGTCTGAGGTAGTACCGCTCAAAAACATGACACATACGGAGGTAATTCAGTTCATAACCGAGCACATTATTCATAGATTCGACATTCCTCAAACATTAACTACAGATCAAGGTTCATCTTTCATGTCACACCAAGTTAGAGAATTTGCCGAATCTTATAACATAAAGATGTTCAATTCCTCCCCATATTATGCCAAAGCTAATGGATGTTGAGTCTAGCAATAAAATTTTAATCAAGCTCATCAAGAAGAAGATTGAGGATAATCTAAGGACATGGCATGAGTTGTTGTCTGAAGCTTTGTGGGCACATAGAATCTCAAGGCATGGTGCTACAAGCGTGACTCCGTATGAGCTAGTATATGGTCAAGAGGTTGTTCTACCAGTAGAAGTAAATTGAATGCTTTGAGAATAGCCAAACAGAATAATCTATCGGCAAAGGACTTTTATGACTTGATGATGGACAATATTGATGAGGTTGCCAATAAACATTTGGCTGCTTTGAAGGCCATAGAGAGAGACAAGTCAAGGGTGGCAAGAGCTTACAATATGAAAGTCAAGCTCAAGAATTTTCAAGTTGGCGATCTCGTATGGAAAGTGATTCTGCCGATTGGTTCAAGAAATAGAAAATTCAGGAAGTGGTCTCCGAGTTGGGAAGGTCCCTTTAGGATTACAAGAATAGTTCCCAAAAATTCATATTTGGTGGAATCCGTACAAGGGACATTGTTACCTCGAGCTCTCAATGGCAAGTACTTGAAGAAGTACCACCCGAGTGTGTGGCAAGAAGCCTAAGTAGGCAATGGCCGATATACGATTATCGTCCTTAGCACAAACATGACCGATACATATTTATTGCCGTGAGAGACACAAATGGCCGAAGGAGTGTTGACATCGTCCTTAGAACAAACACCGTGCATATTATTTTTCGGCATACAAGCTCTGCCGAAAAACAGGAGGGCATGTGTTGACACATGATTTCGGTAAGATACAGAATGTAATAAAGATGGTCTTGAGTGAAAAGGCTTTTTAGCATGAGAAATTTTCGCGTCGCCGAGTGGAACGACTTTAATGTTTAGGTTATCGCCATCCGACCTCAATTTGGGGACCGAAATTGTACTCAGAGTAGCAAAATCTAGTGTTCAAATGCTTTTTGGCCGATTAAGCCTCGAAATCTACCTCGTATGAAGGAGAACTCCACATGAATTGTCTTTGTCTCGTTGAGGCGGTCGATTTTCATATATAAATCATCTCAATCCGAGTTCATATGCAAAAGTTAGAGGCAATACACTACGGACTGAACCTAAACGAAAATATGGCGCGAGGTACCAGACACCGTGTTTGATGGGTCGCGCGAGCAATTCGGCCCTCAAGACGGCTTCTAATCGGGAAACCTTCAACATAAGAAAGTTTCGTCTCGTCAAGCAGATCGATTTTAATATATAAATCATCTCAATCCAAGCACGTGTGCGACCTGAAGAGGCCAAACAAGATCAGGTTGTGTTTTCAGTCGGGAAATCCGGGTGAAAAGTTTACCATTCGAGTGAAAGCTTGCCGATCGAGTAAAAGATTATCATCCGAGTGAAAATATAGTCATCCGAGCGAAAGATTGTCCTCCAGGTGAAAATATTGATATCTGAGTGAAACTATTACAAATCCGAATGAAATACTATCATCTAAGAGAAAGCTTGCCATTCGGGGTAAAGGATTGCCGTCCGAGTGAAAATATTACAGATCCGAATAAAATATTGTCATCCGAGTGAAAGCTTACCTTTCGAGTGAAAGATTGCCGTCCGAGTGAAAAAGTCTAGTCGGGCGATTCGAGTGAAAGACTCTAATATCCGAGTGGAGAGATTCAGATTCGAGTGCTCCAACCAGAAGCTGAAGATGTGGCCGAAAGGTTAATCTAGATTGGCTCGGATGAAAAGGTGTTTAACACAGGAATTGTTCGTAACATCAAAACGGATAACTTTGCTTTTAGACTCATCATCATCTGAGATAGTATATGGCCTGCAAAGTCACTATAACACTCGGACAATACAGTCAGCTGCAAGGCCGAGTCCGACTGGAAGATAAAGATGACTCCGTAAAGTATTCAAGATGGCCTTGTTTGGAGACGTGGTCAACACGAGAGTTGTTCGTCTCGTCGAGGCACACAAATTTGATATTTGCGCCGTCTTAATCGGAGGTCACATGCAAATTCGACGGCCCGCTCAAGGAGCATGACAGAAGTTTGGGTCAGATTCAGACTGAGTCCGAGTTGAAATAGAACTAGAACTCTAGGATGTGAATTAATGTAATTTTTCATGTAAGAAAAGCCTAGATGAATCATTTTCTTACGGGAAGTCCAGCCGCCTCATATGCCCATAGCCACCGCACTCCCTGACGGGGTCCCTCTCAGGCGTGTAGGGTTTCGGGTCTGCAAAAGTGCTCGCGGAATGTCTTGCGTATCGCACTGTCGGTCGGGTCTCCTTCGACTTGAGTTGCGGTGCATCACCCCCGGCGTCGAGCGTACACGTGACGTGTTCGTGTGTCAACACATGTGTCGCGCTCTGGGTTCTTCCTCCGAATTTTTTTATTTTCCACACGCGTTTTTGGCTTTTTAGATGGTTTTTTTAGCTTTTCAATTTTTCACCGGTCTTTCTTAGCTTTTCAACAAAAGAAATCGAAAAAAAACTTTGCGCAAAAATATGTTTTTTTTTCTTTAGCGGGAGGCACGACCGTGCCTCTCGGAAAAGGAAAATAACACGTTTTCTTTTTTTTCCATGAGAGGCATGGTTTTGCTTCCGCAAGAGGCACGACCGTGCCTCTGGAAACGGAAAAAACAAATGTGTTTCTCTTTTCTTTTTCTTTCATGAAAGGCATGGTTTTGCTTTCGCGAGAGGCACGGCAATACCTGTAAACCAAAAAAATGTTTTCTTTTTTCCTTTCATGATAGGCACAGTTTCCTCTCAGAAACGGGAAAAGAAATCATGTTTTTTCTTTTTTTTTTGTGAGGCACGGTCATGCCTCTCAAAAACAAAAACAAAAATCATGTTTTTTTCTTATGTAAGAGGCACGGTTTTGCTTCTATGAAGCCGTGCTTGTTAGAAACAGCTTTCGGAAAGGAAAAAGAAAATGCTCCCAGATTGGTTTTCTCATCTATTTTCTTTGTCCAATTTTTTATATGAGAAAAGTTTTCGTCAAAACCTATCAATATGAGATCGAGTTAGTTTTAAAGATCTCAACACGAGGAATCCAACGATGAAAACGATTTGAGATTTGAACGAGACAAACATTTTAAGTAAACGGATCTAGGAAAAATGAAAAAAAACTCCCAGATTGCGGCAAATTGCACACATGCAACGTGCCACTTGCCGAGGTAGAAGTGATCATGTATCCAGCAGAGGGAGTACCTGAATTCAGATGAGTGGGGTGCAGCCTCTAGCAAATTAAGTTCGATGAATACCATAAAATAACTAAAAATAAAAAATGGCACGAACAAATTCAGATGAGTGGAGTCCCTGAAGTGATCATGTATTCAGGTTTGAGTAAAGATGTTCGTGAGGACAATAGAAGGAAAACAAAATCATAACCTAGCTTGCTCACTGGTGAACCATGTACCGTTGATACATTTCTACACCCCATAAATCCCGCAAGCCTGGCATCCTACGGGCTACTCCACATACCATGGAAGTGACGAGCAAGATTTGACACATCATGCTTGCTGTTTTGTCTGGGCTTACAAGTTTGACGGGTGATAATTCCTACACTTTTTCCTCACTTCCTGTATTCAATCATTTCTGGGCAGTAGCGCCTCGACAGCACTTCCACTTGTTCGATGAAAGGCTTCTCCCTGTGGCCACCAATGGCGCGGACCATCTGGTTCCATCTTTGACGACAAACCTCCCCAGACCTGAGTAAAGAGTGAATAGCCCCGTTATTATAAAACCACAAGGGTACCAGAATTTGTTATTTGTTTCTGTATGAAAATGCATGCCCTTCTGAAACTTGACATGAAGCCCAAACCACAAGGGTCCCAGAATTTGTTTCTGTATGAAAATGCATGCCCTTCTGAAACTTGACATGAAACCCAAGCTTCCTGACAAAATACCAAGTATACCAGTAATCCAGCACTAAGGTACTAGTGTATGCCAGGGTTATTGGGAGGATTTAATCAAACTTGGTACATAACCCAAATGCACATTCGCTATTGTCCATTTTGCTAAAATTTAAATCTAAGGCACAAATAAGTAAAGTTAACAGCTCTGTTAACAAACTCTCTGGCTGTCAAGGAAAAAAGAAGTTGGTATTTGCTTCATATCCTTCACAGGAAAGACTATTTACTCCAATAACATGCCACCTTTAGTTTAGACCGCATTAGAGTATTTCAGACCATTGGAGTTGATAAAATGGGGTAACTGAACCAAACTACTTTGTGATCAAGAACATGGCATAGTTAAAGGTTGTGTGAGTTAGATCAGCAGACAGCACTAACCTGTGATCAAGTAGGCTGTCCCAGTCAACATCTTCAATACAGACAGCATCAACCTTTTGAAGCCTATTTTTCGTCAAAAAATTAGCACAGGGAGTATATTTTTGTTTCATTGTAACAAGACACTGAAAATAAATAACACATATAGGAGGCCTAAGCCTGAAAAAAAATAGCATTTAATACACTAACTTCAGTCCAACTGCCATGCAAATAAATAGATCGTTGAGAGAGAGAAAGGACTTGTGTTTCTTTCTGTTGAAACAAAGCTTATGTGCAAATTTGGAGAAAAGGCAGATGGATATGATATATTAGCTCGCATGTATGCTTGTTACCTGCCCACACCCCAGGGTGAGATAAACCCACCCCAACTGAGGATAATACCGCGATTCTTAATGCAAAAACAAGCCAGAACAAATCGACTCCAAAACTTTTTGTTTTGCAGGACCCATATTGTCATACTACATCTTAGATAACCAAGGCGTGCACCATTACAATCATCAAGCATAAGAATATCAAACTTGCAGGGGAGTCATGGAATATTCAACACACAGCCTTGCAGCAACACTGACTCAATCCTATATTGCTACAAATGAGCCAAAGAAATCGATCTCTTTTAGTTCAAGAAATAAACCAGAAAGTTTCACCATAAGTTGATCACTCAGAGCCTCATGTATTACAGCCAGGAACGAGGCATGGAATGCACCTGAGGGTGAGCGCGCAACCTCTTACTGTACTCTAGTCCCACTCATAAACATACACTGTCTTCCGTTCCATATAGCCCATAACAGTGTTCAGTTAGTTCAAAACCAAACAAAGACTACAATGTTAAAACTGGTGCAAGCTACCAAGAATAGAGAGGGGGGAAATGTAAGAATGCCTGATTTCCATCCCTCCTCATTACATCGTGAGTTGTAACCCTAAACAACAAGCACCCTCGACAACAAGACCAGGCAAACAGCAACAGACAACATGACCAAAAATGTAAAAATTCCTGATTTCCATCCTTCCTCATTACTGAAATTCTTCTAAAGTTCATGCCTTCATGGTACTATGTACACCCACAGCATTATTGGCATCAACCACACGTCAATACTTTCAGGAATTGCTGAAACAATATCTCCATAGGCAGGCTAAACCCTACCTTTCGAAACAGTTCTTTTTTAACTCTGTTGCAAAACAATGTGCAGTGTTTCAATGGCAAAAAGGCAATCATTATAATAGTCTGTAGAATCTTACGCTTCCACCAGTAGATAATCATCAACATCAGCCCAGACTCCTTCCTTGACCATCGGAGATGCTAATGTTTCGTACCTGAAAGAGCATCATGAATTAATGGTCATGCTGCCGTTACATAACTTGCGTGTAACCCAGTCTGAAGATGCATATACGCATATAGAAGCACAAGATTTAGGTGTATGAAGGATGTGTTAAAACTAGTTAAATTCAATGAAGCCCACATTATCCCATTAGCCCAATCCCCAAACGTAGAAAAGCTAATAATATACAGATCTCAATTCTGTAAATACAAGCATGCCTGGTTAAGCAAATTAAGATTCTTCATCTCTAATTATTATAATTCCAAGAAAATTTGTATTCATAGAATGGCTAAAACAAACCAGTTGCAAGGTCTACTAAGTTAAATAAATTCAGATAAACGGATCTGATGCAATACAAAGTACTTTTCGAGAAAACGCAAAGGATTTGCGCTTCAATACAAAGTACTCGGTTAAGCACTTAAATCAATCTGATGCAATTCAACAACAAGCACTGCATTTTATCTCTGAAGTGTCAAAATGAACAATTTAGATATAGAAACAATAAATAGGAGAAGATGGGAAAAAAGAACATGGATTAAAGATTGCAATGCACATAGCGTTTAGTACAGATACAATGAGAAAACAAAGTTATGCATATATATGCAGCAAATAGAAATACTAACCACTTGAGGCAACAATTCTTGTGATTACGGGTGGTCAATTTATCACTGATGGCCTCCCAGGAAATGTTATCTCTTAGCTGTCACAGATGATAAGTAAGCCACCTCATTAGATTCAATCATGTGATTCAAGAATATGAACAGCTGTGAGCACAGTTCAAATCAGGAAAGCTTGACCAAAATACACAATATCAACAACATTGGTAAATTACAAACCAGCCGATGATCAGGATTTTTGATTTGATGGGCTTTCAGACGCAAGTCAAGGTTCACCAAATCAAACAAGTTTTGGTGTTCATCCTGAGTCCAACGTCCTGAAAAAATACCAGTCAAGGAATGCACACAGAATTGAAAAGGTTAGCAAGGTCTAAATTTTATCGCATACGGCATTAACTGGGTAGGATACATATTTTTTATCATGTGATGATACTGCATTAACTGGTTAGGATGCATAAGTTTTATCACATGATGATACTACATTCAGTTTTACCAAATGATGAGATAATGCATTCACGTGTATAGGACATTCAATTTACCAATTTTATCATTCAATCTATACCCAGAATTTTGTTCAGTACAATCCTCCCTACTTATCCCATGAATGAACTTTGCAATTAACCGATAGTCAACAACTTAAAACTGGATAAATAATCATCTATAAACCATTGTTCCTGAGGCGGTAAGGCAAGGCGAGGCGCCTAACCCCCGCCTTTACCTTTGAAGCATGTAAGGTGAGACAAGGCGACGCGTTAGACATAGAGGAACAGAGCAATCAAGCAGTTTAGCACGTATATTGCAAGGAAAAATAAGAAAGACTGAGAGATGGGCCACGACCTATGCACTCCCCTATGGCCCAAAAGCCCATCTAGTAGCTATATACTCCTCCCGTGACCTAATTCCACTATCCTCACTCCCTCCTCCCTCACCACAGCCGCCACACACCTGCTATCTTTCCTCGTTGTAGCAGCAGCAGCATACAACCCTAAAACTCCTCCCTTCTGATCATAACCCTGGCATTCTCTGATTCTCCCTCACTGCAGCATCCCTTCTTCCTCAACAGCAGAGTATATCGGGCAAGGGAAGGCGACGGTGGAGGCAGGCAAATGAAGGGATGCTCGCTGGAGTACTGGGGAATGGTGGGGCCGTCGTCTCCAAGCCCCAGAAGCAGCCGCAAGGATGATGCAGCGAGGAACAGGCGGTAGCAGATACCTTTGACAGCAGTGGACCCTTCACTGAAGCAGTCGTACGTTTCATGTCTAAGGCAGGGCGGACGCCTTACCATCCTGGGGCGCCTCAGCACTTAGGCGACTCCTAAGTGACGCCTTAAAAACAATGCTACAAACACACTGTGATAGCATAGCTGTATTAGCCCCCAACTCAACAATGGTGTTGTTTCAACTTTTTATTAGTACAAACCAATATGCAAAGATGGGTTAAACTACTACCTGACAAACATGCCTGAGTTGTGACAACATGATGTGAGAAAACTCATGCTCATAGAATTAAAATGGCGTAAATAAGCATTTGCATGTTGAAGTTGCAGTGAAATATTACAGTTCCGACAGATAATTTAGCCAAAAGATGATAAAACTTCAGGAGCAACAGGCACCTTTTTTCAAGTTCTTAGGTTTTATTCTTCTCCAAGTATCTTTTACGTGGATCTCACTCTTTCCAAGTTCCCGTGCCAATGTCTTCCAATCCGTTCCATTGCTTTCGACAAACCTGCGCAATAATGCAGTGATCTGATCTTAATTATGTGAAGCAACAACAGGAGATATCAAAACATCTCTCAATAACAAATATCAAGAAAGTATGCTATGTGTAAGAGAGATATTAGTCGCTTCACAAGTTACAACACAATCTAAATCATAGTATCACAATCGTGGCAGGGTAAACAGCTCCACCACACAATCTCATTCATGATTCGCCAGTGATCTCACATGGGATAGTGTGCAGTATGATTCATAAGGAGTGACAATCCCTACTTGATGACAAGGGCACATTCTTGATACGGCAGGTTTTACAGAAATCTCTTAGCGTGTTGTCCATAATGGCCTCCTTAATGGTGAGTTGCGTGAGGAGGTCTACATGCACCCACCACATGGGTATTACGCCGGACAACATGCTATGTCGTCTTCATTGCTCTCTTCATGACCTTAAGCTAGCCCCTCCTGCCTGATTCAAGGGTTTAGCGTTAGTGGTCACTGTTAGTGGTTTTTCACCGAGTGCTCATGATCCCGCTCTCTTGTCCACCTTTCGTCTTGTGGCCGGGCTCTTCTTCTATACATCGATGACATATAATCACCGACGACGACTCTGAGTGCATTGCCTTTGTGAAGGCTCGTCTTAGTGAGCAGTTTCTTATGTCTGATCTTGGTCTTTTGCGCTACTTCCTTACGATTGAGGTTTCTTCTACCTCCAATGGCTTCTTGATATCCCAATGGAAGTACATCCAAGATCTTCTTGCTTGCTCTGCTCTTGCGGATGAGCACATTGTTCAGGCTCCAATGGAGCTCAACGTCCACCTCCGGGCTTCTGATGGTGAGGTGAGCGTCTTTCGGATCCGACACGCTAATGTCACCTTGTTGGGAGTCTTGTCTACCTAGCCGTCACTTGTCCGGATATCTCCCATCTAATTCACATCCTGAGTCGGTTCACTACAGTCACCTACTTCAAGTTCTACGATATCTTCGTGTGACTATCTCGCATCGTCTTTTCTTTCCACGATCCAGTTTGCTATAACTATAGGACTATTTGAGACGACTTGGCCTAGCGATCTTCGGATCATCGATCGCTTTCTGCTTACTATGTTTTTTCGTGGTGGTTCTCTCATTGCCTGGAAGACGAAGAAACAGATTGCAGTTTCCCGTTCGAGTGCAGAGGCTAAGTCACAAGGTATGGCTCTTTTGGTAGCAGAAGTGACTTGGCTACGGTGGTTGCTTGAAGATTTTGGTGTTTGTCACTACACTGACTCTTCTTTCGTCCAACGGTACGAGTGCTATCAGTATGGGTCGTGACCCTCTAAAGCACATTGGTGTTGATCAGATGATTGCTCTAGAGTATGTGCCTTCCTAGTTGTACTTAGCGGATATCTTCACGAAGACCCAGACTATCTTCGAACTCAGTGTTGTTGATTCAACATGAGTTTAAAAGAGGGAGGGGGTAGTTAGAGTTATACTCCCTCCGTTCCTAAATATAAGTCTTTAGAGATTCCAATGCGGACTACATACGGAGCAAAATGAGTGAATCTACACTCTAAAATATGTCTATATACATCCGTATGTAGTTCACATTGAAATCTCTAGAAAGAATTATATTTAGGAACGGAGGGAGTATATGTCATGTAATACCCCCCCCCCCAAATTGTATAGGGGGTTTTCTGCATATATATCATTTCTATATATATCAAGGCCTCATGGAAATGGATGTTGCATATTTTGTCACATAAACATCAGGAAGGGAGAAGGAGGTGATTGGACCACCATCACCATGGACATCTTCAATAGGAGTGGAGATTTGTAAACATGACACAAAGTAGCAGCAAACATGAAGTTCAACTTGATCACATTAGATAACAATAATATGATAGTACTTCCTAATAATAAAAACAATTGAGTAAATATGGTCATGCAAACAAATATAATTTTGTCTCGGCAAAAGGAATTTATGTACCGCCGAATCTGCTCTTTTTCGTCATCTGTCCATTTACGTTCAGCACTCCTATAGAGTAATATACGCGCTCGATGGTATATGGCCTCGTGAGGTCTATGGGGTAACGACTTCGCTGCAAAGAATGTGCATCAGCAATTAAATATTGTAAGTTGTCTTCTATAAGGGTTAGAAAAATAAATGGAATGATGATTACATGGAAATTCAACATGATATGGTAAGTCTCAAGAAATACTTTTTCATACAGGTTACATGCTTAACTCACACTATCACACAAAGACAGGCTTAACATGAGGAGAAAATGCTCAAGAACTTAGCTCCAGGTTTTTGGCTTACCTATATCATCCCAACAACCCTTGAGCTCTGGGTATTTACTACAAGACCCAATCATCTCTAAGCCTTTCTCTCCCAGTTGTTTCAGCTAAATAAGAAACACAACGAGAACTGTCTCAAACATGTTGGGCATGGCACTTGCAATCAGGAGCGAATTTAGTGGTAAATAAAAAGGTAAAATCAACACATAAAACTCAAGCACACAAAACAATTAACATTAATGGATAAGGAAGGGAAGGCAGAAGGCAAAATAGAATATTAGTATGACAATATGCGCAAAATCCAAAATAATTTAGGACTGAACTAAGAGCAGTGCCGCATGGTTTCTTCTCATGCAGGGCATCACCCTCATCTATCTCTGGCATGCATGTAATAATAACATATAAGCCTGACATCATCAAAGATCTCTTCAAATTCAAATTTTGAAAAAGTCCTTCCCATGCAGGGCATCAGCCTCATCTATCTCTTGCATGCATGTAAAAATAACACATAAACTGAAATCAGCAAAGATTTCTTCATGTTCCAATTTTAAAAAAGTTTTATCCCTCAAACCGTTAACCCGATTGACGATCCACTTTTCATTTCGACAACTTCTCTTTTTTCATCTGTACTTGCCAGGTTGGTGTTACTTACTTACCAGGTTATTGGCCATTTAGTTGCCAGATTAAATTAACTTGGTTGCGATGTTGTTGAACGTCAATGTACGCCACTAGAAGACTTGCTTCATGGTACTTGTGCTGGTTCATACCACGTCTTACTTATTGTTAACACTTGAATAGTAACTCTCGAGCTCTGCATAACATTGTGATGTCTAAAAACATACAAAACTATTGCCTGGTAACTATACACAGTTATTGTAGGAATTGTTCACTGCTAACATGACGACCACGATTAACATAGCATAGCTACTGATGGGGACAAAAAAATTGCTGAAACATGTCAACATGGGATCTAGTTTCAAAGCCCTCGTCAAGACAAACTCGCCAGCGAAAACGGATTATTAATCGGATTAACGGTATGTGAAATAAATCATTGTGAAATTTCTAATTTAGCAATTAATGTGATGATGTCAGCGTGAGGCGGGAGATTCCTGCATGCAACTGATGAGGAAAATCCCATTGCGATGCCACCACATGGGAGAGCACTTTTGCATACATATGTAGCATAAATTTTCCGAATGATTTAACTTCAAAATGAGCTGTAGATGTAAGTCAGCATCCATTCGCACAAAATGAGTATTCATGATATACATGAGGATCTATATTCATTCATTTAATATTTTCTTGATATTAAAACTCAAACTACCAATTCACAGCAGAATAAAATTCAACTAAATCAATTACTTCTTAACAGTAAAGACTAAAGACAGTGGAGAAAATAAGTAAATATATTTAAAAAACGATGGAGAAAATATGGTAATGCAGAAAATTAATATGTATTCGACTATATTTGTAAAGTCCAACCATCATAGGAAACTTTCTGGTAAGTTTTCAAGCTAAGGGAAAGAAAATTTCATTTGTACAGGACAAGCAAACTTCAGTACGGTCATACGGTACTTCAACTCGATAAAAAAAAACTTCATATTAAATGCTCAGCTGAAGTGCATTATACAAACCCATAACACATGCACCTATAAGTAATAACTGTAATAACAAGTTTATGTTTCATCGATATGCTGTGATTTAAAACACAATTGATAGTAGTTCCACATGTAGATGGGATCAAATTGAAATAACATATGGTTGTCATCAATCATTTTATGTTAAAGAGAAACTATCCATCTAAATTATAAAGTTCAATCATCCTTTCCTCAAACCCCCAGGCCAGGGGCATAGCTTCCATTCAGTTTAGGTTTGCTCACTGTCACATGAATGCAAAAAATATAAGCAAGAGATGCAACCTCTGCGTAATCCCTCATAGCTTCCATGAGGATGGCATCTTCCTCTGTGGTAAACCGATGTCCATGTACAAGTTCAGATTCACCACCACTGACATCCTCTTCATCATCAGCACCTGAAACATATAACCAGTCAAAGGATGCACACACAGAATAGGAAAAGGTTAGCAAGAAGGTCTAAATTTTATCGCATGATGATACTGCATTAACTGGGTAGGATGCATAATTTTTATCACGATTATGTATTCACTTTCACCCCAAAAAGAAGATAATGCATTCACTAGGTAGGACGTATGGTTTCCATATTCACATGATGATTACCAAGAATACAATCATCCCTTTACTTATCTCATGACCAAACTTTGCATTTAACTGATAGTTAACATCTTAAAACTGGATAAATAATCATCTACAAACACACTTTGTGATAGTATAGATGCTTTAGCCCCCAACTCATGCTGTCGTTTCAACTCCTGTTTTGTCAGTAATTTCAATATTAGAGCAAACCAATATGTGAGGTTTGTTGTTGTTGCACATGACATACCTAAACCAAATATTAACTAGAATGCAGAGCTGGGTTAAACTACTACCATTAACATGACAAATTTGCCTGAGTAGTGACAAAATGATGTGAGAAAAATCATGCCCGAAGAATAAAAACATCCTAATTCCTAAAATAAACATACATGTTAAAGTAGTGCTGAAATATTACAGTTGCGACAGATGTATTAGCTAAAATATGATAGAACTTTAGGAGCAACGGGCACCTTTTTTCTTCTTAGGTTTTATTCTTCTCCAAGCATGTTTTACATGGATCTCACTCTTTCCAAGTTCCTGTGCCAGTGTTTTCCAATCCGTGCCATTTTTCTCGACAAACCTGCATCATAATGCAGCGATCTAATCTTAATCATGTGAAACAACAACAGGACATATCAAAACATTTTTCAATACGAATATCAAGAAAGTGCTTCAATCTAAATCATAGTATCACAATCACGTCAGGGCAAACAGTAATCCACCGCACAATCTCATTCAAGATTGGCTAACAATCTGAAATTGGCTGGTGCACAGTATGATTCATGGGGAGTGGCAATCCCATATGCTTACTTGACAACAGTGATGCATTCTGATGGTGATGACGCTTTGAAAGGTTTACACTTTACACCAGTCACCACCCTCACCAATGCAACTAACCTTTGTCACCATCAGATTTTGCTCCAATGTCAGACAGGTCAGATCAGACCACTGTTGTCCCTGTCAAACAAGCATATCCTCATCCCCCTTCCACTGCCATTTGAAGGAAGTGGGAGTGCTAGGTTGAGTCAAAGTAAATAGATTGGGACAGTGGTAGCAGTGACAAGAAGCCCATGAGGAAGTTGACAACAGGTGACATGGAAATTTTGCATTAGCTACTCCCTCTACTTCAAGCGACGGAGCCAGGCCCACCCAACAAGCACCTACCTCCCTTTTCAATTTTTTAACTCCTACATAATCTAATTTATTAGTTGCAAAACAAAATTAATTCATGGAAATCAAAGTCCATGCACTGGAATTATAGGTTTGTTAACTGCCTGACGGGAGAACCTTATTTTCTCATACCATGAACCCAAAACAAACCATGTATCAGGTAGCTCTGCTATGAGATCGCAAGGAGAACTTGCAAAAAGTATCAAACAGAGTAACAAGTTACATTGGGATAAACAAATTAGACTACATAGAGGCATTTGCTAATATACATTAGTGGCACATGCAGGTTGATGTTGGTTTATCAGACTTTGGTGACACACATAACCACCAAGCAAAAGGTATAAACATCAGGAAGGGAGAAGGAGGCGAACAGGACCCTGTCACTAATTGACATCTTCAATAGGAGTAAGGATTTGTAAACACATACTAACAAGTAGCACCAAACATGAAGTTCAACTTAATCACATTAGATAACAACATGATTACTTAATAGTAAAGACAATTGAGTAAATATGGATCATGCAGAAAACAAATATAATTTTGTCTCAGCAAAAGGAATTTGCGTACCGCCGAATCTGCTCTTTTTCTTCATCTGTCCATTTACATCTGGTGCTCCTATGGAGTAATGTATGTGCTCGCCTGTATATGGCCAAGTAAGGTCTATGGGGTAACGATTTCGCTGCAAAGAATGTGCATCAGCAATTAAATATTATAAGTTGTCTGCAATCCAGGTAAGAAAAAGGGATGGATGTTGATTGCTTGGAAATTCAACGTGAGATGGTGGGTCTTAATAAAGACTTTTTCATAAAGGTTACATGCATAACTGACATTAACACACGAAGAGCATGAGGAGGAAACGTTGAAGAACATAACTCCAGATTTTTTGGCTTACCTATATCATCCCAACAACCCTTTAGCTCTGGATATTTACGACAAGACCCAATCATCTCTAAACCTTTCTCTCCCAGTTGCTTCATCTAAAATAAGAGACACAACGAGAACTCTCTCAATTATGTTGGGCATGGTATTTGCAATCACGAGCGAATTTAGTGGTAAACAAAAAAATCAACACATAAAACTCGAGCACACAAAAAAAGAATATAACATTAATGGGTAAAGGAAGGGTAGGCAGAAAGCAAAATAGAATATTGGTGGATATGCACAAAATCCAAAATAATTTAACTTCAAAATGAGACCATTGTAGATGCTAATTTAGCATACATTAGCGCAAAATGAGTATTCAAGATATACTTGAAGATTTATATTCATGCATTTAATTATTCTCTTTATATTAAAATTCAAATTAAAAATTCACAGCAAGATGAAGTTCAACTAAATCACATTGGAAAAATAAATGGTTACTTCTTAACAGTAAAGACAATGGAGAAAATAAGTACATAAGTTAAAAAACAATGGAGAAAATATGGTAAATTAATATATATATTCGACTATTTGTAAAGTCCAACCACTGTAAGGAACTTTCTATAACTCTCCCAGCCAGTTCCTACCTAAGGGAACGAACATTTTATTTACAGGACAAGCATACTTCCGTTCGTCATAGAATACTTTGATTCGATACAAAAAAACTTCCATATTAAATGCTCAGCTGGAGTGCTTTATACAAACCCATATACTCCCTCCATCCCAAAATAAGTGACTCAACTTTGTACTAACTTTAGAACAAAGTTAATACAAAGTTGAGACACTTATTTTGGGACGGAGGGAGTATAACATATGCACCTATAAGTAATAAGTAACTGTAATAAGTTCATGTTTTATCGATATGCTGTGATTTAAAAGAAATTACCATAGTTCCATGTGTAGGTTGGATCAAATTAAAATAACATATGGTTGAAATCAATCATATTAAGTTAAAGAAAAAACATCCATCTAAATTATAAAATAGAAGCAGCCTTTTGTCAAAAAAAAACATGGGCATAGCTTCCATTCAGTTTAAATCTGCTCATTGTAACATGAATGCAAAAATTTAAAGCAAGAGATGCAACCTCTGCGTAACCCCTCATAGCTTCCATGAGGGCGGCGTCTTCCTCTGGGGTAAATCGACCATGCACACTTTTCGATTCATCGCTGATGCCATCCTCTTCATTATCACCACCTTCAATGCTAAACACCTCCGCAGAATTAGCAAAGCTCACCCGCTTACCTTTCTTCTTTGACAGAGCTGCCTTTTCCTTCTGCTTTCCTCCTCCAATCCCCTCCCTGTCACCACCTTCGGTTCTAAACATCTCCGCGGAATCAGCAAAACTCACCTGCTTACCCTTTGTTGACCAAACTGACTTTTCTTTCTCTTTTTTCCCTCCTCCAATCCCCTTGCTCTTCTTTTTCTTCTTATCATCATTACCATCTACACCAGCTTCCTCTCCCCCAGCAGATGCATTCTCACTAAAGTCTGGACTGGCTTTACTCCTTTCCTTTCCTCCCTTCTTAATCTCTCTATTCTCACCTTCATTGCTATTTTCGGTTTGGCTGCTCTCTTCCAGCACAACTGAATGCTCCTTCTTTTTCTTCTTGTATTCTCTTGTCACGATTTGATCAGCAGCAGGTGCACCATCATCACTCTTGCGTTTGCTCTTCTTTGCCTTGCTAGACTGTTTTCCCTCAACCTTGTCTCCCTCTGCATACTTTGCCCCTGAATTTCCAACAGTAGTATCAAATGTCTGCTTCTGCTGCCCAGTCTTCTCAGCTTCTTTCTCTTCCTTCTTTTTCTTCTTGACTTTCTTCACCTTGTCTTTGCTCATATCGCCCTGGGCGAGCTCCAAACAGGGCGTTACCTCCATCAAGCCAGAAGTTTCAGCTTGCTCCTTACCAACAGTAGTATCAAAACTCTGCTTCTGCTCAGTCATATCAGCTTCTTTCTCTTTCTTCTTCTCCTCCTTCCTTCTCTTCTTGTCTTTCTTCACATTGTCTTTGTTCATGGCACCCTCCGAACAAGGCGCCATCGAGCCCGACTTCTTGGCCTGCTCCTCACCAACACCGTTCTCTATGCTACCTGAAACGACTGGAACATTCTCCTTGCTCTTCGTCTCCTCACTGCGGCCCTTCCCTTTCTTGCGCTTGTGGCCTTCTTTCTCCTCCGCAGCGCCTACCACAGCCTCCTCCTTAACTTTTTCTTCGACCGAATCAGCCTCAGTTGCCTTTTCATCTGTGCGACGCTTCAATTTATCCTTCGCCTTCCCCTCTTCATCACGATGCTTCGCCTTCTTCTTGAGGCGGCGGCCTTCCCGTTCCACGCGCTCTTCGTCCATATGCACGGCAAGGGACGAGCGCGGAACAGCAGGAGGCGGCCGGGCGGCTCGGTTTGGTGTCGGCGGCGAGTGGCTGCGGCAGCTGCGCGGTTGCGGCGGCGGAAGGGAGAGGGGGAAGAGGTGGTGGCGGGTGCGACACCGACGGACGGCGCTGCCGCGCTGGCGAAGGCGAGCGCGAGGGGACGGCTACGGTGAGCCGGCCGCCGCGTGGCCGGTGTTGGTGTTGCCGTTAGGGCTTGGGAGGCGCTGTGTCTGTGTCTGTCGAGGAGCTCTGGTCCGGTTGGTTGTCGCCGGCATATGGGCCAGAAGCGGGCCTGGGGTGTGTGTGGACTGGACTGCTCGGCTGGTTTCCTCCGCAAAGACTACGGCCCGAGCGCCCAGATGGGGCTGCAGCCCGGCAAAGCAGGCCAACGGCGGCGAAGAGGTCGACGGAAAGGAGGAGAGGAAGGCGACGGCGGGACGGAAGGAGGAGAGGGCCGCGGAGGGCTGCCGGCGGGGCGGCGGCGGGCTGGCGCGGCTAGGGTTCCTGACGAGGAACAAATGGCGTCGTGGCGTGGGCTAGGGATTCGACCTGGTCGGAAGTTCACAGCGAACCCGTACGTAACTTTTTACACAACTAGAAGGAAACCAGCGCGTTGCTGCGGGAATTTTAGTGCATATATTGTGAGTTTCATAAAGTAAAATGCTAATTTCAGTCAATCCTATCTAAAATGAAACAAATAATGGATGAGGTAGGATCATACATGCATATGAATCCAGAAATGTATATAATTTGCTTAGAAACAATGATAATTGGACCAAACAACCAGATGGAAACTTTGCTTGGGTTGCTCAAGCTTTTGGCAAATGTGAACAGTATATATACATATAAAAATTACATGGCAGAAAGTATGATAAGTATGAACTATTACAGTACAAAATGTTATTATATTTTGCGCAACACTTTGTCTATCCAAACCAAAATTACAGTAACATTTAATCACCAAGCAAGATGTCGTATACCACTTTCATCATAGATATTTTTTGGTACGCGAGAACAAACAGATTTGCCAGCAAAGCTATGCTAATAACAAATGCTCTGGAGACTTCAATGGCTAAAAGTTTGCAACATAGTAGTATGCGAATATAGATAAAAAATAAAGAATTTATATAGCTCACGGAGCAATGCTCAATACAAAGAAAAACAGTAAAATCATATGCATAATATGGTGATATTGATAGTTTGTTACTTTTACCAGCAAAGAAGATGATTTGTGTATGAAATGAACCAAATTCTAGTTACTTGACGTCCAAACTATTCCAGTTGATGGCCTTCCTCATGCAGCCTTGGTCCAAGCTAGCAAGCTCATCTTTCCTATCAGGGTTGAACAACAAAACAAAATTAAATGCAGTTAGCCTCGGCTTATGGACTTAACTGAAATCTCACCTTTGACAGTCCAATGGGCTATCTTCTGTAGCACAACACATACATACAGGTATTCCCTTAATTATTAATTTATGATCAATAACTCTGCAGATTGAAATGCAGTTAGCCTCGCCTTATGGATTTAAATGGTCTAATATGAACTTTTACCTACCTTGTGATGATGGGGGATTTTCACAATCACATCATAACCCAAAAAAGGATAGAGATGGCAGGAGACCATGAGATCGCCATAATTAACTAAGCACGATAAACATACAAATGAAAAGTATCGTCAAGCATAAACTGGGGAATTGACATTCATCACGTGCCTTACCAAAATTGGCTGTGCCAATCTCACATCAGAAGGTTGTGCCTATACCAGGATTAGATGTTGATGCAATGCATATGCATAGATTGCGGTGAGAGCAAGCTTGAGTAGTGCAGCTCCACTGCTCCAATGCGAGCTCCTTCTGTTTGGATGCGGCTTGCCAACGGACAAGAGGAGGCAGTGAAGCGTGTTTCAGTTGTGAAGCACGACATATATCATAAAGCATTGAGCAACTACATTAAACAAAGCATCTTCAAAAAATCAGTGGTAAAAGCGTGTTTCAGTTGTGAAGCACGACATATCATAAAGCATTGAGCAACTACATCGAACAAAGCATCTCCAAAAAATCAGTGGTAAAAGTCTCACTTCAGTTACGTGGTCTCACCAAAAAATGATGAATGGGTTACCTTTGCCACACCAGACACGATCACTATCTGTGGCCATTAATGTTACCTCACTTTCATCTTATTCATTCCATTTTCCTTCAATAACACAATATTGGTAGGTCGACGAAAAATATAGATCAAAACTGCTCTTGGAAATATAGATCAAAACTGCTCTTGGAAATATAGATCAAAACTGCTCTGAATAAAATCCAAATCTAATTGAACTGCAAGAGGACAAAACAGATCATTAAGTCCATAATATCAATTACCTTCGGATTTGGTGATGTACAAGTAATTAGGGAAAGAGTAATACATTACTGAACCGCACCTACCTTACTGACGGGAACATTGACGCCAATGGTAATGTTTCGGTCTAATTGAGAGAGCATAGCGAACATGAGTAAAGAAAAGAAAATAGTTTGGTAGAGGCAAGTAGAGCCCAGCTGCAAGGAGCCCCTCGTATTCTCTCCTGTCACAGCCACACCAACTAGATCGACAGATCGTTGTTCTTCACGCCGGGGCAAAGGGAGGAGCGGCTGAGGGGCTGCACGACGGGCCGTACGACTGAGGGGCAAAGCCGACGCAGGGCGCCGGCGAAGCGATCTCATCCGGGCGAACCCTCGAGGCCCATCTTGGCGCCGAAGCTCTATTCCATCGGCTAGGAGTCGGGACTCGATCAAGAATAGAATAGGTGGGATTGGAAGATGAGATGCGCGGACCCGGTCTATTCATTGGAGAGAAATATATGGTGGGGAGATGAGATGATGCATCTAGGCTAGTGCCCTTGGAAGAGGAAACAATTTCAGTCAAGCCTTTAGTCCGATGTTACGTTTGAAACATAACTGCTCGCTGAGAAGACAAAAAATATAGAAAGGAGTGGTGGTTCCTCCTCCAGTACTGCTGGTAACCGAACACTAACGTATGTGGCCACTATTTTTTACGCTGGTTAACTTGTGGCTGGCCCCTCCCGTAAGTGGGTGAAGAAATGATGATGTGGCTGGGCTGTTGATGTGGACAGCTTGCATATCAAGAAAAAAAGGATAGTGGGGATAAACTATTTAGCTATTATAGATACGCCTTTCTTTCGGCTTCGCAGACGTTCAGCCCAACTCCACGTGTGGACTTTTTTTCTTTTTTCGAAAATGTACACCATAGGCATACATTATACCAGTGTATTTATAGAAGGAACGATACAAAGATGAAACGCATACAAGCAACAAAAACCAAGAAAGATACAAGTGGTTATACTCCTACATACTACCTTCGCCGCAACTACCAAGCACCCACGAACTTCACCGTCGCCGGAGAAGAAGAGCACTAGAAACTGTTCCACATCTTGACATTGAAGAAATCCCTAGCCAGGAAGCGTTAACGAGTCGCGGTAGCCACCAACCCCGGAAGGTTGGATCTACCCCGATAAAAAACATCGACCGGAGGAGCCCTTCGAGCCTCTTCAACGCCAGATCCGGGGCCAACGCCCACCCGCCCTTTAACACATGGCTGGGTCCTCCACCATCTTCCGCATATCTACAACAATCATCATTGCCGCGCTCAAAGATCAGCTCATTCTCGCCATCACGCCAAGACGCAACGCCAGATCGAGAAACCGGGGCTCCCCTCCCCCTCATGACGGCAAGACAGCGACTAGAGGGGAAGGGGAGCGACGGAGTTCCCGGCGGGCACCCTGGGTCTGGAAGCACCTCCTGTTGATTGTTGGTTTTGCAAGAGGAACGCTTGTGTGGCAACTCTACGTGTGGACCTGGTGAAGCGCAGAGCTAGGAGAGATATGAATGAATGGAGCCTATGTATCGCTCACCACAACGCTAATGTTGTGTCGGCCTGTTAGCAGATAGTAAATCACTAGAAAGTTTCGGCTGATTTAGGGAAACTTCTCTACCCAGTTTCTGGAAGCTTCCAGACATGTTTTTTTTCTTTTCCTTTTGCTGATTTTTCTATTTCCTCAAGTTTCTATTTTTTAGTTTTTCTTCTTTTCTAAAATAGATGAATATTTTTAAAATTCATGAACATTTTTCCAAACACCTGAATATTAAATATGATAACTTTTCTTAATTCATGAACATTTTTTTATTTGTGAAGATTTGTAAATTCATTAACATTTTTAATTCATGAATATTTTCTAAAATATGCAAACAATTTTCAAATTTGTGACACTTTAAACATTTATTTAATTTTATGGGAATTTTAAAAATTGCAAACATTTTAAATTTTGTGGACTTATTTCAAATTCAAGAAAAAAATGTGAAAGTTTGTCAAATTTGTAAAAAACATTTTTTTACAATTTGCAAATATTTTTAAAATTCATGTACATTTTGTCAAACTTGTGGTCATTTTTAAAATTTGCAAACATTTTTATATTAGTGAATACTTTTTATAATTCACAAAGATTTATTTAAAATTAGTGATAATTTTAAGTTGAAATAAAATCGATTGAAATAATAAATGAAGTGAAAAAAATCGTGATTGCTCGTTGGGAGATTTCACTTAGTGGGCCAGGCTCATAGGGGATAGCGTGTGGGCGACGCGAGTGTCGTGCTCGCAATGAGCGACACATATCAGCGTATGTTTCCCTCCACGTTTGGTGTTCAATACTGTTGAAAGTAGGCCTTAAGCTTCGTGCTCCTGTCACGTGGGAAGGCGTAGCTGAGACGGTGCTTCTGGAAGTGCTAGTTATCAACTAGAGAGGGTGAATAGACGATTTTTATAAATGTCTTCAAAGATGCGAAAGCAAAATAGTAACTAAATAGGATACAGCGGAAGATAAACTACACTAGGCATGCTAGAATGTCAAACAACATTTGAAGTGATATGTGAAGACAAACAACAACTAGGTAGAACGGAGTAGATTAGGAAGATAGTGTCAAGACAAAGATGTAATTAGAGGGGATGTCTTCACACAATGTCTTCAAATAGAGCTAGTATGCAATGACTTCATGAAACTAAAATGTAGGTAAAGAAGTGAAGTGATAGAACCAGTTGCTCGGAGAATACAAATGATTTGTTGGACCAGTTTCAGTTGCTGTGACAACTGTACGTCTGGTTAGGGAGGCTAAGATTGAACTCTTAAGACCATGGAGGGAGTCCTGAATTAGGGGGTGTCCGGATGGCCAGACTATACCTTCAGCCGGACTCCTGGACTATGAAGATACAAGATTGAAGACTTCGTCCCGTGTCCGGAAGAGACTTTCCTTGGCGTGGAAGGCAAGCTTGGCGATACGGATATGTAGATCTCCTACCATTGTAACCGACTTTGTGTAACCCTAACCCTCTCCGGTGTCTGTATAAACCGGAGGGTTTTAGTCCGTAGGACAACATAAAGAACAACAATCATACCATAGGCTAGCTTCTAGGGTTTAGCCTCTCCGATCTCGTGGTAGATCTACTCTTGTACTACCCATATCATCAATATTAATCAAGCAAGACGTAGGGTTTTACCTCCATCAAGAGGGCCCGAACCTGGGTAAAACTTCGTGTCCCTTGTCTCCTGTTACCATCCGGCCTAAACGCACAGTTCGGGACCCCCTACCCGAGATCCGCCGGTTTTGACACCGACATTGGTGCTTTCATTGAGAGTTCCTCTGTGTCGTCACAGTCAGGCTTGATGGCTCCTACGATCATCAATAGCGATGCAGTCCAGGGTGAGACCTTCCTCCCCGGACAGATCTTCGTCTTTGGCGGCTTCGCACTGCGGGCCAATTCACTTGGCCATTTGGAGCAGATTGAAAGCTATGCCCCTGGCCGTCAGGTCAGATTTGGAAGTTTAAACTACACGGCTGACATCCGCGGGGACTTAATCTTCGACGGATTCGAGCCACAGCCGAGCGTGCCGCACTGTCACGACGATCATGATCTAGCTCTGCCGCCGAACAGTGCCCTGGAGGCCGCACCCGCATCGGCTTTGACCCTTAATTCGGAGCCCACTGCGCCGATCGAGGATGGGTGGTTGGACGCCGCCTCGGGGGCTGCGATCCCAACGGCGATCGAGCCGAACACCAGCCCCGCACTCCGCGAGACTCGTGACTCAAAGGAACCGGACTCCTCTCCGGACTCCGAACCCTCCGCGCCCCTGCCGATCGAATCCGATTGGGCGCCGATCATGGAGTTTACTGCCGCAGACATCTTTCAGCACTCGCCTTTCGGCGATATTGTGAAGATACTAAAGTCTCTCTCTTTATCAGGAGAGCCCTGGCCGGACTACGGTCAGCAAGGTTGGGATACGGATGATGAAGAAATTCAAAACCCACCCACCACCCACTTTGTAGCCATTGTCGACGATTTAACCGACATGCTCGACTTCGACTCCGAAGACATCGACGGTATGGATGCCGATGCAGAAGACGATGAAGAACCAGCGCCTATTGGGCCCTGGAAAGCCACCTCGTCATATGACATATACATGGTGGACACCCCAAAAGAAGGAGATGGCAATGGAACAGCGGAGGATGACCCCTCCAAGAAACAGCCTAAGCGCCGGCGCCAGCGGCGCTGCTCAAAATCCCGTCAAAGCAAATACGGTGATTCCAGCACGGGAGATAATAATACTCCGGAGAGTGCTGAAGAAAACCCCCTCCAGCAAGATTCAGCACAAGAGGACGGAGAAACCAGCCCTCATGAGAGACCGGCAGACAGAGAGGTCGAGGACGATAATCATATGCCTCCCTCCGAAGACGAGGCAAGCCTCGACGACGACGAATTCGTCGTGCCATAGGATCCCATCGAGCAAGAGTGGTTACAGGGGGAGGGCCGCCATCACGGCACGCCCGAAACACGGCTTAAACCGCACCAGTGGCTGCTGATTTTTTAATTTTCTCTTACTTTCAGGACTCCATTCTTCGAAAGGCCTGTTGGTAGTTCACTTGCCGCACAAACGATGCAAGAACCAGGGAAGCAGACAAGCCATGCCGCATTACGGAACTCCCAGGTGGTCTCTATCACGAGCAGTATACCTGTTTCGCATACCATTCCGCACCCTGCCCCTGGAACGGACATGTTAAATAGTCCAACCTTTTGCTTATCGCATTATTTGTATCGTTCTACTTCGATCGCAACCCTTTTTAATAAACAATGCATAACTTCTGTCTATTTTTGCATTACTTTTTTTACAAATATATGTTCCTTAACGACATGTTGCACCCGTACACTTTGGTACGGCCAAAATACGCCAGGGGCTTTAGCACCCCTCAATATGGTGTGAGAAGTCCGAACACTTTACCAAGTGCGGCACCCCGAACTTATAGCATTATATGCATCGGCTCCGAATCATGTCTTGGGTCAATAGTTGGGTTTGCCCGGCTCCTATGTTTTGGTGCCTTACGTTCCACTATATCGGCTAAGGTAGCACTAGGAGAACTACTGCGATTGTGCCCCAGTTGAGCTGGGTCGAGCACCTCAGTAGAGAAAGCTAAAACTGACTGTCATGATGAAGCGAGAGCTGGTCGCTGTTTGAGAGGTTTTTCGAGTCCCTAAAGACTTATGCCGCTTAGAGCGAGGAGTTGGCTCTGTCCGGCCAAGGCGTGGATAGCGCCCCGAACTCGGTCTTCCGAATACCAGGGGCTTCGTCGAAATTTAAAATTATAGAATTCTATGGCTAAGTGAGAGTGTTCACGCATTATAGTTCGATTGCCTTGTTCGTTGTGCTGAGCGCCTCCCTCGAAGGACCCAAGCATGGGAAAAAGAGCGCTCAGGTTTATCCCCGAACACCCCAGCACTAGCGGCACGGGGGCAGAAGCCGACGACTCGCCATCTCTCAGAATTGATAAACAGCCGCACAGAAGGTAATACTTTAAATTCCAACAGCATTGCTTAGCGCACATGAACAAGTTTTCAGCGCACAGGACAAAACGAGCGAGTTTTACTCAAAAATTACATCCCTGGAACATTCATCCGCCACAAGGCAGGCACCCTTCAGAACATCCGTATAATAATTCTCGGGCTTGTGATGCTCTTTCCCCGGCGGTGGCTCATCCTTCACAAGCTTCTCAGCATCCAGCTTGCCCCAGTGCACCTTAGCACGGGCAAGGGCCCTATGGGCACCTTCAATGCAGACGGAGCGCTTGATGACTTCGAGCCTTGGACAGGCCCCCACCAGCCGCTGCACCAACCCGAAATAGCTCCCAGGCAGAGCCTCTCCAGGGCACAGCCGAACTATGAGGCCCTTCATGGCCTGTTCGGCCGCCTTGTGGAGCTCGACCGGTTGCTTCAGCTGGTCGCTTAGGGGCACGGGGTGTCCGGCCTCAGCATACTGAGACCAGAACACCTTCTCTGTCGAGCTGCCCTCCTCAGCTCGATAGAATGCGGCGACATCGGACACGCTACGGGGAAGATCTGCGAATGCCCCTGGAGAGCTCCGGATTCGGGTAAGTAACAAGTAACTCACGTTTATGTGTTTGCTTTGCACAAAGAATGCCTTACCCGCCGCTATTTTTTCACCGCATCCAACTCCTAGAGGGTCTTCTGGGATTCGGCCTTGGCAGACTTGGCGTTTTTAATAGCCGCCGCGAGCTCGGACACTCGCGTCTTTGAGTCAAGCTCCAAACTCTCATGTTTTTTCATGAGAACCTGGAGCTCTTGCCGCACCTTGCCAACTTGGGCCTCATACTTCTCCCGCTCGGTGCGCTCCGTGGACGCCCTCTTCTCGGCCTCGAGCAGCGCTTGCTTAAGGGTCGCCACCTCAGACGTGGCCCCTACAATAGCCACGATAATCTTGTCATTTTTTGCAATTGCACTTTATATATATATATATAAACAAGGTATTTCTTACCTTCCTTGTCCTCAAGCTGCTTCTTGGCACGCCCGAGCTCTTGCTCGGACCGCTCGAGGTTCTGCTTTAGCGTGTCCACTTCCGCAGTCAGTGCGGCGGACGCCAGCAGAGAAGCCTACATACGCATATTGACTCCTTTTTGTTAGACTCCTGCAAATTTTATTTGATCCTCTATTCGGCTTTTCTTCCCGAACGCCAAACAGAGCATCAGGGGCTACTGTCTATGCGGTAATATTATTTACACATTCTGTACTTACCTCAAAGCCTGTTAAAAGGCTAGTACAAGCTTCAGTCAGTCCGCTCTTGGCGGACTGAACCTTCTGGACCACCGCACTCATAATGGTGCGATGCTCCTGGTCGATGGAGGCGCCTTTGAGCGCCTCCAACAGATTGTCCGGCGCCTCCGGTTGGACGGGGGTCACCGGCACGGTGGGCTTGCTCCCCTTGGAAGGAGGTCGCCCGCCGGACTCCGGAACCTTTGAAGGTTCCGGAGCGGTGTCCGGCCTAGGGCCAGACTTGGAGCCCTAGGGGGTTTTATCCCCTTTACTCCTGGAGTCCGGGAGGTCGCCTTGCGGCGCCTCCAGGGCCACCTCCTCCTGGCTTGGAACTTGTCGGGACAACACTTTGGCGTCGTCCGCAGGGCGGGGGGAGGAAGCCGTCGGAAGCGAATTCACATCCGACGAGTCCAGTGAACCGCTCGACGACGCGTCAAGCCGGTATTTGGGTGGGCTGCATAATCATATTCGACATAAGGGAAAGCTGCCCCTCTTCAGGAAGCCGGTACGCGATGTCGTTGGACAAGTATCCGGCCTTCCTCAGTTTTTTGATATGTCCCTCCGTAACGGAGGAGACCATCCACTTGCCTCCCGCTCCGGACATGGCTGGAGAAGGCTGAGGTGGAGAGTGCGGACTTGGGCGCTGGAGCTCGAGTGCGCGAGAATGGATAGGCAAAGGAGGAAGAAGGCGTAGGTGAAAAGGTGGATCCTTATCCCCTTATATGGGTGGACGCAACTACGTGTCCCCATCAGCCTGGTAAAACTCGCTTATCTCCAAGCGCCGTAATCAATGGCGCGGTTGGGTTACCCACACCCGTATTGATGAGAATCTCGGAATAAGGGGACACGATCTCTGCTTTAACAAGACGTGCCAAGGAAATCGCCTCGCATGACGCGCTGAGGTGGGATAATAAAACGATTCGGATAAAGGCTTGGCCGTGGTGTGTCACACTACGGAATACGTCAGCAGATTAGATTTGTGTAGATATTATTCTCTCTATGGCAATATGTGGAAACTTATTTTGCAGAGCCGGACACTATCTTTGTGTTCAAAATCTTCTATGAAGTACTTGGAGTAGGAACCCGCCTTGCAATGCCGAAGACAATCTGCGTGCCGGACTCGTTGTCATTGAAGTCTGGTTCAGGGGCTACTGAGGGAGTCATGGATTAGGGGGTGTCCGGATGGCCGGACTATACCTTCAGCCGGACTCCTGGACTATGAAGATACAATATTGAAGACTTCGTCCCGTGTCCGGAAGGGACTTTCCTTGGCGTGGAAGGCAAGCTTGGCGATACGGATATGTAGATCTCCTACCATTGTAACCGACTTTGTGTAACCCTAACCCTCTCCGGTGTCTGTATAAACCGGAGGGTTTTAGTCCATAGGACAACATGCAGAACAACAATCATACCATAGGCTAGCTTCTAGGGTTTAGCCTCTCCGATCTCGTGGTAGATCTACTCTTGTACTACCCATATCATCAATATTAATAAGCAGGACGTAGGGTTTTACCTCCATCAAGAGGGCCCGAACCTGGGTAAAACTTCGTGTCCCTTGCCTCCTGTTACCATCCGGCCTAGGCGCATAGTTCGGGACCCCCTACCCAAGATCTGCTAGTTTTGACACCGACAACCATGTCTTCACCTTATTCCCCTTGAGCTAAGACCCGCAGATCTCGCCCAATCACTCAGGTAAGTCTTCAAGGTATACTTCCAAATCTTCATAGACTTCGTTCACCGGCAATCCACAATGGCTTTTGGATGCTCAGAACGTGACGCCTAACCGACTTGAAGATCACAACCTTCAAGAGTAACAAGTTTCTAGTTCACGCAGAACAGAAAAACTTCAGTGATGCTCAAAACACTTTGGGCTATGGGTGTTTTGGGTTTGTCCTGGCAGGGATTCTCTCTCAAAGGCTTGGGAGGTAGGTTGCTCTCAGACGACAAAACTCATGCACTAACTTGGAGAATCCACCAACTTGTGGTGGAGGGGTGGGCTATTTATAGCCAGGAGGCAACCCGACATGATATGTCCGAAATGACCCTAGGTTAGTGGACAACTGACACGTGTCCAACGGTCGGATTTTAAACACACGGGGCAGCTTGACTTGGGCTCCAAGTAAAGCTGACTCAACCAACTCTGGAAGAGATTTTCTCTCATTGTGTTCGCTCGAAGACATTGGATTTTAGGTTGAGCATCATGCCAGTTTTCTGACCTTGCTTACTCGATCCCACTTAACAATGCAGTGGTTCCTATGAGTCAGGAAAGAAGAAAATGAAACTATCAAAAGACTAGGCCTTCGCGCTCCATTGTCTTCAAACGGAAGTCTTCGGCGTACCATTAGCTTCAACAAGAATGTCTTCATTAACCACCATTGTCTTCAATGTATTCATACATTTTTAGGGGTCATCTTCGACGGGTAAACCGAATCACTAGGGATTTCTACCTGTGCTCTCCTGTGAATTTCACAAACACATGAGTCCAACAACCAAGTTTGTCATCAATACTCCAAAACCAACTAGGGGTGGCACTAGATGCACTTACAACTCCTCCTCACAGGTCGAGTGCTCCAACCTCCATCGTCAAGTTGAGCTGGTGTTGCTCGCTCATCTCGTCGAGGGCGCGGGGATGTCGATGTTTCGGAGGGGGCGAGCATGGGTGCTAGAAAGGCAATTGGGGTAGCTATATCACTCGATCAATCAACCACATATGTGGCTTAAGGTAGCGATTGTTGAAAATATGACCAATTTACCATGTGATTTTATTAATAGAAATAGTAGATAAAACATGACTATAATAGTAGCTAATAGAGATGAAACAAGTCATATAATCTACAGATGAGACAGCAAAAGGCATGTGAACATATGAACTAGAAGAGAACATATGTAGAACAGAGGCTAGAACCAGAAACGCTAGAGCAAGAAACATAGGCGAGATATTAAACTGAGAGAACATGAAGACATACGGAACAACGGCAGAAGCACTGGTCTTGGGGTCGGTGTCCTCGACAGCCATGTCTTTGAAGAGGTTGTCGACGTCGGGAAAGTAGTTGTCGCCGGGGAAGTAGTCGTCGGAGTCTGGGGTGTCCGTGATGAAGAAGTTAGTAGTCGCGCGGAGCGCTCCCCAAAAACCTTATCACCCTTCTCCCGTCCACGACTCAAAGCGATGCAGTTTCAGAGGCCTACTGTCCCGACCCGCGGTGCACACCGCAAGCTGATACGTCTCCAACGTATCTATAACTTTTGATTGTTCCATGCTATTATATTATCTATCTTGGATGTTTTATATGCATTTATATGCTATTTTATATGATTTTTGGGACTAACCTATTAACCTAGAGCCCAGTGCCAGTTTCTATTTTTTTCCTTGTTTTTGAGTTTTACAGAAAAGGAATATCAAACGGAGTCCAAATGGCCTGAAAATTTACGGTGATTTTTATGCACTAGAACAAGCCCCCGAAGCAAATGAGTCAGGCCAGAAGAGCCACGAGGCCTCCACAAGGGTGGAGGGCGCGCCTGATACGTCTCCAACGTATCTATAATTTTTGATTGTTCTATGATGTTATATTATCAATCTTAGATGTTTTATAATCATTTTATATCATTTTTTGGTACTAACCTATTGACATAGTGCCAAGTGCCAGTTCCTGTTTTTTCTGTGTTTTTACATCGCAGAAAATCAATATCAGATGGAGTCCAAATGCCATGAAACTTTACGGAGAATTTTTATGGGCCAAAAGGAACACAACGGGCCCTGGCTGCGCCTTGGGGGTGTCCCGAGGGGGGCACAACCCACTGGGGCGCGTCAGGAGGCCCAGGCGCGCCCTGGTGGGTTGTGAAGGAAATATGCCCTAGAGGCAATAATAAAGTTGTTATTTATATTTCCTTATATCATGATAAATGTTTATTATTCATGCTAGAATTGTATTAACCGGAAACTTAGTACATGTGTGAATACGTAGACAAACAAAGTGTCACTAGTATGCCTCTACCCGACTAGCTCTTTGATCAAAGATGGTTAAGTTTCCTAGCCATGGACAAAGATCATGATTAGGATTTGTTGAGTTTGCATAGATCAAGATTAGGATTTGTCACTCCGTGTATCGGAGAGGTATCTATGGGCCCTCTCGATAATGCACATCACTATAAGCCTTGCAAGCAATGTGACTAATGAGTTAGTTACGGGATGTTGCATTACGAAACGAGTAAAGAGACTTTCCGGCAATGAGATTGAACTAGTTATTGAGATACCGACGATCGAATCTCGGGCAAGTAACATACCGATGACAAAGGGAACAACTTATGTTGTTATGCGGTTTGACCGATAAAGATCTTCATAGAATATGTAGGAACCAATATGAGCATCCAGGTTCCGCTATTGGTTATTGACCAGAGATGAGTCTCGGTCATGTCTACATAGTTCTCGAACCCGTAGGGTCCGCAGGCTTAACGTTCGGTGACAATCGGTATTATGAGTTTATGTGTTTTGATGTATTGAAGGTAGTTCAGAGTCCCAGATATGATCACGGACATGACGAGGAGTCTCGGAATGGTCGAGACATAAAGGTCGATATATTGGAAGCCTATGTTTGGACATCGGAATGGTTCCGGGTGAGTTCGGGCATTTACTGGAGTACCGGGGGGGGGGGGTTACCGGAACCCCCCGGGGAGTATGTGGGCCTTAGTGGAATAGAGGAGAGGAAGGCCAAGGTGGAGGGCGCGCCCCCTAGACCAATCCGAATTGGGTGGGGGGCCGGGCCCCACTTCCTTCCTTCTCACCCCCTTCCTTCTCTCCTACTCCTACTAGGGAAAGGGGGAATCCTACTCCCGGTGGGAGTAGGACTCCCCCTAGGGCGCGCCATAGAGAGGGTCGTCCCTCCCCTCCTCCACTACTTTATATACGGGGGAGGGGGCACCCCATAGACACACAAGTTGATCTCTTAGCTGTGTGCGGTGCCCCCCTCCACAGATTTCCACCTCGGTCATATCGTTGTAGTGCTTAGGCGAAGCCCTGCGTCGGTAACTTCATCATCACCGTCATCACGCTGTCATGCTGACGAAGCTCTCCCCCGACACTCAGCTGGATCTAGAGTTCGTGGGACATCACCGAGCTGAACGTGTGCAGATCGCGGAGGTGCCGTACCTTCGGTGCTAGGATCGGTCAGATCGTGTAGACGTACGACTACATCAACCGCGTTGTCATAACGCTTCCGCTTACGGTTTATGAGGGTACGTAGACAACACTCTCCCCTCTCGTTGCTATGCATCACCTAGATGGATCTTGCGTGTGCGTAGGATTTTTTTTGAAATTACTGCATTCCCCAACAGTGGCATCTGAGCTAGGTCTATGCGTAGATGTTATATGCACGAGTAGAACACAAAGGAGTTGTGGGTGTCGGTGTCAAAACCGGCGGATCTCGGGTAGGGGGTCCCGAACTATGCGTCTAGGCGGATGGTAATAGGAGGCAGGGGACACGAAGTTTTACCCAGGTTCGGGCCCTCTTGATGGAGGTAAAACCCTACGTCCCGCTCGATTAATATTGATGATATGGGTAGCACAAGAGTAGATCTACCACGAGATCAGAGAGGCTAAACCCTAGAAGCTAGCCTATGATATGATTGTATGTTGTCCTATGGACTAAAACCCTCCGGTTTATATAGACACCAGAGAGGGCTAGGGTTACACAAGGTCAGTTACAAAGGAGGAGATATACATATCCGTATTGCCTAGCTTGCCTTCCACGCCAAGTAGAGTCCCATCCGGACACGAGACAAAGTCTTCAATCTTGTATCTTCATAGTCTAACAGTCCGGCTGTCCGGAGACCCCCTAATCCAGGACTCCCTCAGTAGCCCCCGAACTAGGCTTCAATGACGATGAGTCCGTCGCGCAGTGTTGTCTTCGGCATTGCAATGCGGGTTCTTCTCCAACTTTCAAGTGTTCGTAAGCAGTGTCTGTCTCCATAAGTGTTAAACCTCTTGGCTTCTGTGCCCAATAAGGGCTTTCTCCCACGCGTCGAACGAATACGAGGCGCCAGGGCGTTTTTACCTTCACCCCCCTAGCCAGATAAACAAATTGTCTATTAAAGGAATGGGGATTCTTAGATCTGATCCATACCATCCTCCCCCAGCAAGAATTCATCAGAGCGTGTTTCGGAAAGATCCATTCCAGCATGGCCGACCTCCGCAGCTCCTCCTCCCGCCCCCGTAGCCCTAAGCCCGGTGATTGGGAGAGGTGTTCAGTCCCGCACAGTCGATTAGTCGAGCTCCAGACTAAGGGGTTTCTCCCTCCGGTGTATATGGTGCCCGTTCGAGCCGGGCTTGCCACCTACAATGGCGGGGCGCAAGCAGAGAGCTTTCCTTGTCCCTCCATGGGGGAACGGGTCTGCCTTGTTCCTTACTTACTAAGGGGACTCGGATTTCCAATTCATCTGTTCTTCCGCGGGCTCCTAGAGTTCTACGGCCTCCAATTACACAATCTCACCCCTGCCTCCATTCTACATATCGCCGGCTATGTTGCTCTCTGTGAGTTGTTCCTGGGCTGCGAGGCTCACTTTGAGTTGTGGAAAAGGCTATTCTGCCTTGTCCCTTGCACACAAAGGGAATCTCTTTATCAAGTGGGCGGAGCCGAAATATGGCGCATCGCCGATACCGGATACCTGTCCGGTACCCCGAAGAAGCCGTCCGAAGACTGGCCTTCAGAATGGTTTTATATGGAGGACGTCCCCCTTCTGGACCCTGTTCAGCAGGGTCTTCCTGAGTTCAACAATGCTCCTTTGAAGAAGCGCCGAAGTTGGCGCCCACGGAGCCCCCAGGCGGAAGACAACGGAGAAGTCCTCTATCTGATGAACCAGATCAAAGCACTGGCTCAATCAGGATTGACAATAATCGAAGTTATGTCGATTTGCATAATGCAGGGAGTGCAGCCACTTCAATATCGTGGGCACCCCTTATGGTGTTATAACGGGGCGGATGACGCCACCCGCTGCGGGCGTAAGGGTCCGGACAATGCTGCCGCTCTAGCGAAAATTCTATCTGAACTGTTCAAGGGTGAGGAAGAGGAATTTGCCCACATCAAGCCACGGGATGGATTCTCCATGTACAATCCTCCAAGCTGGGTAAGTTATATCTCCTTGCCCCCATTTTTCCCGCATTCTTAGTCATAAGTATTCACCTTGCCACTTTGTGGCAGGAACTGCGAAAAGCCATAAAGGAGGTCAGCATCCCTTCTCCACAACCAGAGGACCCTGACCAGGCCCTCGATTCCAGACTCGAAGAAGATCCGGTTATCTCCGTGGAACTGATAGACCGACAGTTCTATTAGTTAAGCTGCGACGATGCCCTGGTGGCCATTACGGCTGACTATCCCGGACTGCTCCCTGCATCGCAGGTAAGAGAAATCAAAAAGTCCCAACTCCAAAACTAGGATCCCCTTTTTAGGCACTTGACCCACCATATACACATGGCATCTTTTATAGGGAAGGCATTCGGGACGCCCTGCCGAACCCGCAGCAACTCGTCAACAAGAGGTACCGAGGCCGGGTAGGCCAAAAAGGAAGGCGGTCAGGACGGAGACACCGGCGCAAAGGTATAGGAAAAACCCCGCTCCATGGTTGTCGTATTTCTCAAAATGTAATGACACCCGCATTTTTTTAACAAAAAGAACGCTCGCAGGAATATGTCCGGCGATGCTGCCAATCAAGCTTCCACCAGTCGGGCGCCAGGACCGGACATGGAGGCGGAAGCCGATATGGGGCAGGCGCCGGATAATCCCCCTACAGAGGATGCGGATAGATTATCCGCTACAAACTCAGAAGTGGAAAGCGCCATGAATCATAGGTGCCGCCGGGCCGTACTCCGCGACGCTTGTTTCTCACCAGAGGCGTTCGACGCCTTCAATTCTAGAGAGGCGTACCTCCGTGCTGCTCAAGATGGTCTAGCCAGAGCCACGAATCAGTATGTAAAGGATGTACAGGTGAGTAAATCTGGTGGTTTATATGTATCAGTAGCCCCTGAGACTTGAAACAGTTAGGAGAACTGATTTAAGGATCATATGTAATGTGCAGGTTCTTACAGAGAAGAATACTAGGCTGTCCCAGGAGCTGGAGGAATGCAAGACCCAACTAGGGGCTGCTCTTGCCGCATTGCAGGAACAGAAAAAGCCTCCCACTGGTAACATTTACTTTAAAGAATGATGGTTACCATATAGTGTGCGGCGTAGCTGCGGTTCTAACAACAGATGTTGCAGATGAATTCGGGGAGAATCCGGAGGATCAACATGTTATACGACAGCTAGAAGCTGGCAAACGCGTGCTGACTGAGGTTAGGCGGGAGAAAAACAATCTCCAAGATGCCAATGTTAAGCTGAGGGTTGAACTAAAAGACGTTCGGGGCCAGCTTGCAGACTCCGAGAAGGAGAATAAGCGGCTTCGACGCGGCATTTTCAGTAAGTGCTTGAACGAATCCTGTTAAAGGAGTTCGGTGAAGAAGTCGACTAACAGCTTTATTTCTGTAGGTATGCTGACGGGTCATCCCGCGGAGGAAATGCCCGGGTCTGTGGCTGATCTTCTGTCTGAGCTGTCACATCTGCACGAACAAGTTCGGCAGGTGATGCAGGGTGTTGCCCAGGCCTTGTGGCCGTTCGTCTCCCTGCCAGAAGGCGTTGCAGAGCTTGTGGAGAAGCTGAAGGGAGCACGGTGGCACTTCCGATTATGGAAGATATCAGCCTGCTGACAGGGTACCAGAGAAGCCTGGGCCATGGTGAAGACGCGGTATACCAAGGCAGACCCAAATCACATGGCTGAGGTCGTACCTGTGGGGCCTGACGGAAAAGAAATCCCCGTTAGCTTAGTTTATGGGCAAGTAGAATTAGCCGCAAAGTATTCCCAACAGGATTGTAAGCTAGACCGCCTGTTGGATGGTATAGAGGAGTTTAGTCAGTCTGCATGACTATGTAATTAAAGTGACATGTATAATACCTTCTAGCCGGATTGTAGATCATTTGTCGTTGCGGACCTTTTCGCTTCAACCTCCGGGCCCAATAGTCCGGAGTGAATCCGAATACCCGCTCGGTTATATAAAACTGGGGTATGCGTGGAGACCAGGCGTAGGGTTCATTAGTGTTTTATCAGACAAGTGCCCAACTAGTTATGTTATATTACATGGGTAGTAAGAAACATCTTCCAGGGAGAATAGTTCCATTAAGGGTTCCTTTCCCTGGGTAAGCATTCCCTAAAGTGCATGTTCGGACTGCGATAGGAAACGCAGAAAAAACATCTGGGGGCAGATATGGATAATAAATAAAAATCATCTTTTGTTCACCGACCGAATATTCCCTTAAGAACGCTAGCTTTCGGCTTCACCCAGTCTGAGGTACACATTCGGCTAACCCGGCAGTAACAATCGCAGAGGTGCTCCCTTGCCCTAGCCGAATTAACGAGAACGTAGGGCATAAATACAAGAGCCAGGCAACCCAGCTTGGCCAAAACTTAAGTCATATCGATGCATATAATGGTGAAAAAAGGTACATACGGAAGTATAACACATGTGTTGGGCGTGAGGCCCAGATAAATAATTTAAGCTTCTGTGAAAGAAGCCCCCAGGTATGAAGTGTGCGGCTAGCGCATCTGTAATGTACAAGCGAGGCACAAGGTGACCCTTGAAGGCCTAGAGAAGTAATAAAAGAAAGAAAGAAAGGGAAACAAGACAGATGATGTATATGCAGAAAATGGACAAAGGAAGGGGACTAACATAGAGTCCAGTGCTAGCCGTAGAATCTTCGGAGCCTGGCCGCGTTCCATGGGTTCGGCTCGAGTCGACTAGTCGATGCATCCCGCAGTCGGTATGCTCCACTGGTCAGAACTTGGTCAATAATGAAGGGACCTTCCCATTTGGGCTCGAGCTTGTTCTTTTTCTTATCCGGCAGGCGTAGAACTAGTTCGCCAACGTTATAAGTTTTGGCCCGTACTTCTCTGCTTTGGTATCTGCGAGCCTGTTGCTGATAAAATGCGGAACGGGCTTTGGCTACGTCGCGCTCCTCCTCCAAGGTGTCCAGACTGTCCTGCCGATCGAGCTCGGCTTCTCTTTCTTTGTACATGCGCACTCGAGGTGAGTCATGAATTATGTCACAAGGCAAGACTGCCTCTGCGCCGTACACCATAAAGAAGGGTGTATATCCGGTACTACGATTCGGCATGGTCCGCAGCCCCCAGAGTACGGAGTCGAGCTCCTCTACCCAGTGCGTGTCAGACTCCGTTAAGGAACGCACTAATCTGGGTTTAATGCCGCTCATTATAAGACCGTTTGCTCGCTCGACTTGACCGTTGGTTTGTGGGTGATAGACTGAAGCATAATCGAGCTTGATGCCCATTTTGCTGCACCAGAGTTTTACCTCGTCGGCCGTGAAGTTCGTGCCATTGTCAGTGATGATGCTGTGGGGGACGCCATAACGGTGTACAACCCCGGATATGAAGTCTATCACCGGTCCGGATTCGGCTATTTTAACAGGTTTGGCCTCTATCCATTTGGTGAATTTATCCACCATGACCAGTAAGTATTTTTTCTTGTGGGTTCCCCCTTTAAGGGGTCCAACCATGTCAAGCCCCCAGACCGCAAAGGGCCATGTAATGGGGATTGTTTGGAGGGTGGTGGGTGGCATGTGGCTTTAATTTGCAAAGAGCTGGCAACCGGCGCAACGTTGGACCAAGTCCTGTGCGTCTGCCCGGGCTGTTGGCCAATAGAATCCTGTGCAGAAGGCCTTGCTTACAAGGGCCCGGGCTGCAGCGTGATGACCGCCGAGTCCGGCGTGAATTTCTACCAAAAGATTCCGCCCTTCCTCTTCGGAGATGCACCTTTGAAGGACTCCGGTAGTGCTTTTTTTGTACAATTCTCCCTCATGGACCCTGTAGGCCTTGGATCGCCGCACTATGCAGCGTGCCTCATTTTGGTCCTCTGGAAGTTCCTGTCTAGTTAGGTAGGCCAGGAATGGTTTTGTCCACGGGGCAATAATGGCCATGATTATGTGGGCTGAAGGTGTTATTTCGGTGACAGAGCCTCTGATTGTGTCAGAGTATTCGGTATCGGGCATTTTGGTCAGGTCCGGACTATTGTTACCGGTGTCTCCTTCCCATACTACGGATGGCTTGAACAACCTTTCCAGAAATATGTTGGGGGGACCGTATCGCGTTTTGCGCCGATGCAGGCGAGGACATCCGCCGCCTGATTGTTTTCCTGAGCCACATGGTGAAATTTGAGCCCCTCGAACCGAGCTGACATTTTTAGGACGGCGTTGCGATAGGCCGCCATTTTCGGATCCTTGGCGTCAAAGTCTCCATTTATTTGGGATATTGCAAGGTTTGAATCCCCACGCACCTCCAGGCGTTGAATGCCCATGGAGACTGCCATCCGAAGACCATGCAACAGAGCTTCGTATTCGGCTGCATTGTTGGAGTTTGTATACAATATTTGTAGTACGTACTGAACGGTATCCCCGGTTGGGGATGTCAGGACGATGCCAGCCCCTAGACTGGCCAGCATTTTAGAACTGTCGAAGTGCATGATACAGTTGGAGTATGCGCCATACTCTTTAGGGAGTTTGGCCTCCGTCCATTCGGCGACGAAGTTGGCCAATACTTGCGATTTAATGGCTCGTCGAGGTTTGTATGTTATGTCGAACGGGAGGAGCTCAATGGCCCATTTGGCAATCCGGCCCGTAGCGTCGCGGTTGTTTATAATATCATTAAGTGGCACTTCCGAGGCTACCGTAATCGAACACTCTTGAAAGTAGTGTCGTAGCTTCCGGGACGCCATGAATACCGCATAGGCTATCTTTTGATAATGTGGGTACCGTGATTTTCATGGAGCGAGGACAGTGGATACATAGTATACCGACTTTTGAAGAGGGAATTTATGTCCGGCAGCTTCTCGTTCGACGATGAGCACTGCGCTTACAACTTGATGAGTTGTCGCAATGTACAACAACATTGTTTCGCCAATATTTGGCGCGGCCAGGATTGGGTTGGTTGCCAAAATGGCCTTTATTTCCTCCAATCCGGTTGTGGCAGCGTCCGTCCACTCGAAGTGTTCGGTGCGTCGAAGAAGGCGATAAAGGGGTAAAGCCTTTTCTCCTAAGCGGGAGATAAAGCGGCTTAGAGCCGCCATGCATCCAATTAACTTCTGGATTTGTTTGAGGTCTGTTGGTGTAGCCAACTGTGACAAAGCTCGGATTTTGGCCGGGTTAGCTTCGATACCTCTACTGGAGACAATGAAACCCAGGAGCTTTCTGGCTGGTACGCCGAAAACGCATTTTTCCGAATTGAGCTTGATGTCGTATGTTCGGAGGTTGTCGAATGTGAGCCTTAAGTCGTCTATCAAAGAGTCGACGTGTTTGGTTTTGACAACCACATCGTCTACGTATGCCTCTACTGTTTTGCCGATTTGTTTCTCCAGACATGTCTGAATCATGCGCTGATATGTTGCGCCGGCGTTCTTGAGCCCAAAAGGCATTGTGTTAAAACAGAAGGGACCGTATGGTGTGATGAATGCCGTTGCGGCTTGGTCAGACTCCGCCATCTTGATTTGGTGGTAACCGGAGTATGCGTCGAGGAAACACAATGACTCGTGTCCTGCGGTAGCATCAATGATTTGATCGATGCGTGGGAGGGGGAAGGGATCCTTTGGGCAAGCTTTATTGAGGTCTTTGAAATCGACACAAAGGCGCCAGGATTTGTCCTTATTTGGTACCATCACCAGGTTTGCTAGCCAGTCCGGGTGTTTTATTTCTTTGATGAATCCAGCCTCCAATAACTTGGCTAGTTCCTCTCCCATGGCCTGTCTCTTAGGTTCGGAGAAACGCCGAAGAGCTTGCTTGACCGGCTTGCATCCCTTTAGGATATTGAGGCTATGCTCGGCCAGCCTGCGTGGGATTCCTGGCATGTCTGAGGGATGCCAGGCGAATATGTCCCAGTTCTCGCACAGGAACTCTCATAGTGCGGCGTCCACAATGGGGCTTAGCTGTGCCCCAATGGAGGCTGTTTTTGTAGGGTCCGTTGGGTGGACTTGGAATTTGAGTATTTCATCCGCTGGTCTAAAAGAGGTGGACTTGTATCTCTTGTCGAGTATCACGTCATCCCTGTCCACTGTGGAGCGTATAATTCCTCGGCCGAGAGGGCTTCGGATAGTGCCTCGAGGGCCAATGCGGCTGTTTTGTTTTTGGCGCGGAGTGCTGTGTCCGGATCGCTGGCGAGAGTGATGATTCCATTGGGCCCGGGCATTTTGAGCTTCATGTACCCGTAATGAGGTACGACTTGGAAGATTGTGAATGCCTCCCGTCCTAAAAGAGCGTGATAACCACTGCTGAACGGGGCCACTTGGAATGTAATTTCTTCAAACCTGTAATTATCCGGCGTGCCGAATACCACATCTAGTGTGATTTTCCCAGCACAGCGTGCTTCCTGACTAGGGATGATTCCTCTAAAGGTTGTGCTACTTTGCTCAATGCGGTTCCAGTCTATTTCCATCTTTTGAAGAGTTTCCTCATAGATGAGGTTTAATCCGTTGCCGCCGTCCATGAGTACTTTGCTGAGTCGAAAGCCATCCACGATTGGACTGAGGACCAGTGCGGCTGGTGCTCGGGCTGTTCGGAATTTAGGTTCGTCACTGGCATTGAAGGTAATAGCCGTGTCACTCCATGGATTTATTGTTGCTACGTGGCAGATTTCGGCCATGCTGTGGAGTGTTCGCTTGCGTCTATTATTTGACGCGAAGGTCTCAAAGACCGTTAACACCATACTGTTATCCACGGGATGGTGCTCTGTGGTATTTGGGAGAAGAAGATCCTCACCACTTTTGGCCACCTGCCGGAGTATCCAACATGCTCTAAGGCTGTGCGTTGGTATTGTATCTGCTGTACTATGAATTTTGCAGGGTCCGTTGAGCCATCCCTCCAGTATGGTTCCATACCCTATAGAGTGTTTTTGCTTTTTGGTAGTTGATCCTGGTGTATTGTGATAATGCACCCTTTTGTTTCGGACTGGGTTTGTATTCAGGGTCGGATTATCCCAAAAGTTTATTTCGGTTTTCCAGGCACTTTCCATCGCACAGTACTTTCGTACTATGGACGCCAAGTCAGCGAAGCGTGTTATCTCACGGTGATTTATGGCGTTAAGGATTCCCTTGTCCGTGCAATTATTTCAGAAAAATAGGATTGCATCTTCCTCCCGACAGTCCTTAACCTTGTTCATCGCAAGGAGGAATCTGGCCCAATAGTGATGTACTATTTCCTGGGGCTCTTGCCTGATGTGGGAAAGATCGCTCATGTTTGGGTGGTGGAATTGAATCCGAACCCTCACCTGATCTGGGATCCATGGGCCGAGGAATTTTGGAAGTTCCGGTTCTGGGGTGTGACTCGATAATCCTGGCCCGCTGCCTGACTCTAAGTTCAGGGTTTGGATGTTGTCCTCCTGCGAACGGGCGTCCGACTCAGAGAGCTCGGGAATCTAGAAATAGTTGGTCCTCAAGATGGAGGAAAGGTCGCCGCATTGTTCCTCCACCACTGCAATATGATGGGTGACCGGTGGAGAGTTAATCTCCCTTTGATCGGGTTTAAGCCCAATCCGATCATAGTCCGTAGCGACTCCCAAGGCGGCGATGCAATCTAAGAGCTCGTTTAAGGAGGCGAGCTCCATTGGATCCATCTGTTTGGCGAGTGCCGATTTGAGTGGAGGCTGTTTCCGATGACCCGAGAAGTCATCGTCGGCGTTGCGGCCGAACAGGCGGTCATGATGAAACCGCCTAGCTGGAGAGTTTGGCCGACAACCAAAGCTTCCCCGACGGTAGTACCGTCTTTAAAGACGAGACGAGACATCCTTCCTTCTGGCGACGACACAGAGGAACTCTCAATGAAAGCACCAATGTCGGTGTCAAAACTGGCGGATCTCGGGTAGGGGGACCCGAACTGTGCGTCTAGGCGGTTGGTAACAGGAGGCAGGGGACACGAAATTTTACCCAGGTTTGGGCCCTCTTGATGGAGGTAAAACCCTACGTCCTGCTCAATTAATATTGATGATATGGGTAGTACAAGAGTAGATCTACCACGAGATCAGAGAGGCTAAACCCTAGAAGCTAGCCTATGATATGATTGTATGTTGTCCTACGGACTAAAACCCTCCGGTTTATATAGACACCTGAGAAGGCTAGGGTTATACAAGGTCGGTTAAAAAGGAGGAGATATACATATCCTTATTGCCTAGCTTGCCTTCCACGCCAAGTAGAGTCCCATCTGGACATGAGATGAAGTCTTCAATCTTGTATCTTCATAGTCTAATAGTCCGGCCAAAGGATATAGTCCGGCTGTCCGGAGACCCCCTAATCCAAGACTCCCTCAGTGGGCGTGGGTATATACATATTGCTTGCCATCACTAGTTGATTCTTGATTCGGCGGTATTGTTGGATGAAGTGGCTCAGACCGACATTACGCGTACGCTTACGCGAGACTGGTTCTACCGATGTGCTTCGCACACAGGTGGCTGGTGGGTGTCAGTTTCTCCAACTTTAGTTGAATCGGATTCAATGAACAGGGTTCTTTCTAAAGATCAAAAAGCAATCACTATACCGTGTTGTGGTTTTTGATGCGTAGGTAAGAACGGTTCTTGCTCAGCCCGTAGCAGCCACGTAAAACTTGCAACAACAAAGTAGAGGACGTCTAACTTGTTTTTGCAGGGCATGTTGTGATGTGATATGGTCAAGACATGATGCTAAATTTTATTGTATGAGATGATCATGTTTTATAACAGAGTTATCGGCAACTGTCAGGAGCCATATGGTTGTCGCTTTATTGTATGAAATGCAATTGCCATGTAATTGCTTTACTTTATCACTAAGCGGTAGCGATAGTCGTAGAAGCAATAGTTGGCGAGACAACAATGATGCTTCGATGGAGATCAAGGTGTCAAGCCAGTGACAATGGTGATCATGACGATGCTTTGGAGATGGAGATCAAAGGCACAAGATGATGATGGCCATATCATATCACTTATATTGATTGCATATGATGCTTATCCTTTATGCATCTTATTTTGCTTAGTTCGGCGGTAGCATTATAAGATGATCTCTCACTAAATTTCAAGGTATAAGTGTTCTCCCTGAGTATGCACCGTTGCTACAGTTCGTCGTGCCGAGACACCAAATGATGATCGGGTGTGATAAGCTCTACGTTCACATACAACGGGTGCAAGCCAGTTTTGCACATGCGGAATACTCTGGTTGAACTTGACGAGCCTAGCATATGCAGATATGGCCTCGGAACACTGAGACCGAAAGGTCAAGCATGAATCATATAGTAGATATGATCAAAATAGTGATGTTCACCATTGAAAACTACTCCATCTCACGTGATGATCGGACATGGTTTAGTTGATTTGGATCACGTAATCACTTAGATGATTAGAGGGATGTCTATCTAAGTGGGAGTTCTTTAGTAATTTGATTAAATGAACTTTAATCTATCATGAACTTAGTACCTGATAGTGTTCTGCATGTCTATGTTGTTGTAGATAGATGGCCCTTGCTGTTGTTCCGTTGAATTTTAATGCATTCCTGGAGAAAAGCTAAGTTGAAAGATGATGGTAGCAATTACACGGACTGGGTCCGTAACTTGAGGATTATCCTCATTGTTGCACAGAAGAATTACGTCCTAGAAGCACCGCTAGGTGACAAACCTGCTGCAGGAGTGATACGTCTCCAACATATCTATAATTTTTGATTGTTCCATGCTATTATATTATCTGTTTTGGATGTTTAATGGGCTTTATTATACACTTTTATATTATTTTTGGGACTAACCTACTAACCCAAGGCCTAGTGCAAATTGCTGTTTTTTGCCTATTTCAGTGTTTCACAGAAAAGGAATATCAAACGGAATAAAACCTTTGGGAGAGTTATTTTTGGAACAAACATGATCCATGGGACTTGGAGTAGACGTCAAGAAAGGAGCGAGGAGACCACGGAGCAGGGAGGCGCACCTGCCCCCTGGGCGCGCCCCCACCCTCGTGGGCCCCTCGCAGCTCCACCGATCTACTTCTTCCTCCTATATATATCCATATACCCCAAAAACATCCAGGAGCACCATGAAACCCTATTTCCACCGCCGCAGCCTTATGTACCCAAGAGATCCCATCTTGGGGCCTTTTCCGGAGCTTCACCGGAGGGGGAATCAATCACGGAGGGCTTCTACATCAACACCATAGCCTCTCCTATGATGTGTGAGTAGTTTACCACAAACCTTCGGGTCCATAGTTATTAGCTAGATGGCTTCTTCTCTCTCTTTGGATCTCAATACAAAGTTCTCGATCTTCTTGGAGATATATTCGATGTAATTCTTTTTGCGGTGTGTTTGTCGAGATCCGATGAATTGTGGGTTTATGATCAAGATTATCTATGAACAATATTTGATTCTTCTCTAAAATCTTTTATGTATGATTTGTTATCTTTGCAAGTCTCTTCGAATTATCAGTTTGGTTTGGCCTACTAGATTGATCTTTCTTGCAATGGGAGAAGTGCTTAGCTTTGGGTTCAATCTTGCGGTGTCCTTTCCCAGTGACAGCAGGGGAAGCAAGGCACGTATTGTATTGTTGCCATCGAGGATAAAAAGATGGGGTTTATATCATATTGCTTGAGTTTATCCCTCTACATCATGTCATCTTGCCTAATGCGTTACTCTGTTCTTATGAACTTAATACTCTAGATGCATGCTGGATAGCGGTTGGTGTGTGGAGTAATAGTAGTAGATGCAGAATCATTTCGGTCTACTTGTCGCGGACGTGATGCCTATATACATGATCATGCCTAGATATTCTCATAATTATGCACTTTTCTATCAATTGCTCGACAGTAATTTGTTTACCCACCGTAATACTTATGCTATATATTTTGAGAGAAACCACTAGTGAAACCTATGGCCCCCGGGTCTATCTTCCATCATATAAGTTTCCAATCTATTTTACTTTTCAATCTTTATTTTCCAATCTATATCATAAAAATACCAAAAATATTTATCTTATTATCTCTATCAGATCTCACTCTCGTAAGTGACCTTGAAGGGATTGACAACCCCTTTATCGTGTTGGTTGCGAGGTTCTTGTTTGTTTGTGCAGGTACGAGGTGGCTTGTGTGTAGTCTGCTACTGGATTCATACCTTGGTTCTCAAAAACTGAGGGCAATTGTCGGTGTCAAAACCGGCGGATCTCGGGTAGGGGGTCCCGAACTGTGCGTCTAGGCCGGATGGTAACAGGAGACAGGGGACACTTTGTTTTACCCAGGTTCGGGCCCTCTCGATGGAGGTAATACCCTACTCCTGCTTGATTAATATTGATGATATGGGTAGTACAAGAGTAGATCTACCACGAGATCAAGGAGGCTAAACCCTAGAAGCTAGCCTATGGTATGATTGTTGTGTATGGAGTTGATTGCCTACGGACTACAACCCTCCGGTTTATATAGACACCGGATAGGGTTAGGGTTACACAGAGTCGGTTACAATGGTAGGAGATCTTGAATATCCGCATCGCCAAGCTTGCCTTCCACGCCAAGGAAAGTCCCATCCGGACACGGGACGAAGTCTTCAATCTTGTATCTTCATAGTCCAGGAGTCCGGCTGAAGGTATAGTCCGGCTACCCGAACACCCCCTAATCCAGGACTCCCTCAGTAGCCCCTGAACTAGGCTTCAATGATGACGAGTCCGGCACGCAAATTGTCTTCGGCATTGCAAGGCGGGTTCCTTCTCCAAGTCCTTCATAGAAGATTTGTAAACACCAAGAGTAGTGTCCGGTTCTGCAAAATAAGTTTCCACATACTGCCTTAGAGAGAATAATATTGACACAAATCAAATCTGCTGACGTATTCTGCAGTGCGCTATCACACTACGGCCAAGTCCTTTACTCGAATCGTTTTTACTTTTCCACCTCAGCATGTCTTGCGAGGCGGTTTCCTTGGCACGTCTTGTCAAAGCAGAGATCGCGTGCCTTTTTACGGGTTTCTCATCAATACGGACGTGGGTAACCCTAACCGCGCCATTTACCACGGCGCTTGGGAGGCAAGCGAGTTTTATTAGGCAGGTGGGGATGCACAACCGCATCCGCCCATATAAGGAGATAAGGATCCACCTTTTTACCTACGCCTTCTTCCTCCTTTGCCTATCCATCTCCTGCGCACTCGAGCTCCAGCGCCCAAGCCCGCACTTCCCACTTCAACCTTCTCCAGCAATGTCCGGAGCGGGAGGCAAGTGGATGGTCTCCTCCGCCACGGAGGGCCATGTCAAAAAGCTAAGGAAGGCCGGATACTTATCCAAAGACATCGCGCACCGGCTTCCCGAGGAGGGGCAGCTTCTTCCCACCCCAAGGCCCCATGAGAGGGTAGTATTCCTTCCCCACTTCCTCCGCGGACTGGGTTTTCCACTCCACCCATTTGTCCGGGGGCTCATGTTCTACTACGACCTGGATTTCCATGATCTGGCCCCGAACTTCATCCTTAATATCTTGGCGTTTATCGTCGTATGTGAGGCTTTCCTCCGCGTCCGCCCTCATTTTGGCCTCTGGCTCAAGACCTTCAACGTCAAGCCCAAGGTGGTGTGCGGCAGCCAGGCGGAGTGCGGAGGCGCCATGGCGGGCAAGATGGCCAACGTCCTATGGCTCGAGGGCTCCTTCATGGAGACCCTAAAGGGGTGGCAATCCGGGTGGTTTTACATCACTGAGCCACGCGATCCGAAATGGACCGCAGCCCCCAAGTTCCGATCTGGACCCCCCACGCGGCTTATGTCCTGGAAAGAGACGGGCCTATCATGGGGTGACGAAAAAGAGGTGACCGGATTGCAAACATGCATCCAGTCCCTGGTGAACAAGCCAATCTGGCTTGTTAATGTAATCCAGGTTATGCTCGTCCGCCGGATCCTCCCGTGCCAACAACGGGATTTTAATCTGTGGGTGTTCGTCCCGGCGCAGCACCAAACCCTTAACAGGCTCTTCGACACGACGTATGAAGACATCTGGAAGGTGCTAACCAAAGGCGCCGAGGCTCCCACATCCGCTTCCGAGGACCGCGGATACAGCTCGCAGCATCACGCCAGCGAGGTAAGCTATTTTCACCTTTTACAGGATGTTAAGTTTTTTCATAGTTTAACTCCATGCGGGATCTAAACTCCCTTACCTTTGACAGGCTTGGCGGGCGGTATCCGGACCGATTAACTGTCCAGCTCCGTTGCCCGAAGACCCAGCCCCAGCTCTACTAGTGAAGCTGCTGGCTCCGGCGCCTTATGTGGTGCCGGAAAAGAAGGCCAAGAAGAAGAAGACCACGGGGACTCGAAAGAGTACCCGCAACATGGTGTTGTCGGACTCGTCATCCGACGAGTCCGAGACGCCCTCCTCCCGTAAAAACGAGGAGGAGGAAGAAGAAAGCTCTCCCCCCCCCAGCGGAGGGAGGAAAGAAAAGGAAGGCCGCCCCAAGGGGGAAGGCCGAAGGGTCCAAGAAGAGGAAGACCCCTCCGCCGGACTACGCCCCCGACACCGACGAGGACGAAGAGGAGTGGCCGGACAGGGCCAGGCGTCCGGCGAAATCGTAAGTGTTCGGATACCAGAGTAACTCATGATATTCCTTTTGTTGCACAGCTTTCCCTAATGTCGAATATAATCATGCAGCCCGCCCCGGGCCGAACTCAACGAGTCGTCGAGCGGCTCCCTGGATTCATCGGACGTGAACTTAGTTCCGCCTGTTGTCTCCCCCCGCACTGCGGATGACGCCGAAGTGGCGTCACAACGAGCTCCGGGGCAGGAGGAGGTGGTCCTGGAGGAGCCGCAAGGCGACCTCCCGGACTCCAGGAGTAAAGGGGACAAGACCCCCCAGGGCTCCAAGTCCGGCTTTATGCCGGACACCGCGCTAGAATCTTCAACAGTTCCGGACTACGGTAGGCAAACTCCTTCCAAGAGGAGCAAGTCTTCTGAGCCGGCCGCCTCCGTCCAACCGGAGGCGCCGGACAATCTGCTGGAGGTGCTTGAAGGCGCCTCCATCGACAAGGAGCACCGTACTATTATGAGTACGGTGATCCAGAAGGTTCAGTCCGCCAAGAGCGGACCGACTGAAGCTTGCGCTAGCCTTCTAACAGGCTTCGAGGTAAGTAAAAATATGTAAAAATATTACCGCATAGACAGTAGCCCCTGATGCTCTGTTTGGCGTTCGGAAAGAAAAGCCGAATAGAGGATCTAGTAAATTTCGCAGGAGTCTAACAAAAAGAGTCAATATGCGTATGCAGGCTTCGCTGCTATCCACCACCGCACTGACTGCGGAGGTGGGTGTCCTGAAGCAGGACCTCGAGCGGACCGAGCAAGAGCTCGGCCTTGCCAAGCGGCAGCTCGAGGAGAAAGAAGGTAAGAAATACCTTACTGAAAATGGTGCCTATAGAGAGGCGTGATTGCAAAAAATAATAGGATTGTACTGCTTATTGTAGGGGCCACGACTGAGGTGGCGACCCTCAAGCAGGCGCTATCTGAGGCCGAAAAGAAAACGGCCGCGGAGCGCACTGAGCGAGAGAAACTTGGGGCTCAGGTCGGCGAGGTGCAGCAAGAGCTTCAGGCTCTCATGAAAAAACATGAGAGTTTGGAGCTTGAGTCAAAGACCCAAGCATCCGAGCTCACGACGGCCCTTGAGACTGCCAAGTCTGCCAAGGCTGAAGCCCAAAAGGCCCTCCAAGAGTTGGAGGAGGTGAAAAAGATAGCAGCGGGTAAGGCATTCTTCATGCAAAGCAGAAACATAAAAGTAAACTACTTGTTACTTACCCGAATCCGGAGCTCTCCAAGGGCATTCGCAGATCTTCCCCGTAGCGTATCCGACGCCGCCGCATTCTACCGAGCTGAAGAGGGCAGCTCGACGGAGAAGGTGTTCTGGTCTCAGTATGCTGAGGCCGGACACCCTGTGCCTTTGAGCGACCAGCTGAAACAGCTGGTCGAGCTCCACAAGGCGGCCGAACAGGCCATGAAGGGCTTCGTAGTTCGGCTGTGGCCCGGAGAGGCCTTGCCTGGGAGCTACTTCGGGCTGGTGCAGCGGCTGGTGGAGGCCTGTCCAAGGCTCGAGGTCATCAAGCGCTCCGTCTGTATCGAAGGTGCCCGTAGGGCCCTTGCCCGTGCAAAGGTGCACTGGGGTAAGCTGGACGGTGAGAAGCTTGTTAGGGACGGGCCACCGCCGGGGAAGGAGCATCGCAAGCCCGAGAACTACTATAAGGATGTTCTTGCGGGTGCCCGCCTTGTAGCGGATGAGTGCACCAAGGATGTAATTTTTGAATGAACTCGCTCGATTTTATCCTGTGCGCTAAAAACTTGTTCATATGCGCTAAGCAATGCTTATTGAATTTAAAATATTATTTTCTGTGCGGCCGTTTATCAAAAATTGAGAGATGGCCAGTCGTCGGCTTCTGCCCCCATGCCACTAGTGCTGGGGTGTTCGGTGATAAACCTGTGCGCTCTTTTTCCCATGTTTGGGTCCTTCGAGGGAGGCGCTCAGCACGACGAACCAGGCAATCAGACTATAATGCTTGAACACTCTCACTTAGCCATAGAACTTTATAATTTTAAATTTCGGCGAAGCCCCTAGTTCGGAAGACCGAGTTCGGGGCGCTATCCACGCCTTGGCTGGGGTTATCCAGCTCCTCGCTCGAAGCGGCATAAGTCTTTAGGGACCCGAAAAACCTCTTGAACAGCGACCGGTCTCTCGCCTCATCATGACAGTCAGTTTTAGCTTTCTCCACTGAGGTGCTTAACCCAGCTCAACTGGGGCACAATCGCAGTGGTTCTCCTAGTGCTACCTTAGCCGATATAGCGGAACGTAAGGCACCAAAACATAGGAGCCGGGCAAACCCAACTATTGACCCAAATCATGATTCGGAGCCGATGCATATAGTGCTATAAGTTCGGGGTGCCGCACTTGTGAAAGTGTACGGACTTCTCTCGCCATATTAAAGGGTACTGAAGCCCCTGGCGTACTTGCCGTACCATAGTGTACGGGTGCAACATCTCATTAATGAACATATATAAAAGAGAGTAATGCAAAAAAATAGACAAAAAGCTAAGCATTGTTTATAGAGAGGCTATTTATCAAAGCCGAACGATACAAATAGTGCGGTAAGCAAAATATATTTGACTATTTAGTATGTCCTGACCAGGGGCAAGCCGCGGAATTGTATTTAAAATAGGTATAACGCTCGTAACAGAGACCACCTGGGATTCCATAATGCGGCATTGCTTGTCTGCCTCCCTGGATCTTGCATCGTTTGTGCGGCAGTCGAATTGCCGAACAGGTCGTCCGAAGTATGGAGTCCTGAAAGTAAGAAAAAATTAAAAAAAGAATCCGGCAGCCCCTAGTGCGTTTTAAGCCGTATTTTGGGCGTGCCGTTATTGTGCCCCTTCCCCTGTGCCCATGGTATTTCAAGGGCGTAGTTATGTACGCGAGGTACTGGTTTCGCTATGTCGCGAGAGCTGGGGTTGGGGCCGCATTGCTACGCTTGCTCAGAGTGTGTCAGGCGGTCCTGCTGTAGGTTACTCCGGGCGCGCTTGGCAGTGTCTGGCTTTTTAATGGCCGGACTAGAGAATTGCCTGAGAAGGCTACTTTGTACCTCCGCCGCGAGAGCCGCCGTATGCTCCTCCGTACGGAGGGAGCGTTCGGTGTTTCCGTTGACCGTAATTACTCCTCGAGGGCCTGGCATCTTGAGCTTGAGATATGCGTAGTGCGGCACCGCATTGAACTTTGTGAATGCGGTTCGTCCGAGCAGGGCGTGATAGCCACTGCGAAACGAGACTATATCGAAGATTAACTCTTCGCTTCGAAAATTGTCCGGGGATCCGAAGACCACGTCAAGTGTTACTGAGCCTGTACAGTTGGCTTCTACACCTGGTATAACGCCTTTAAAGGTCGTTCTTGTGGGTTTAATCCTTGAGGGATCTATGCCCATTTTCCGCACTGTATCCTAATAAAGCAGGTTCAGGCTACTGCCGCCGTCCATGAGGACTCTTGTGAGATGAAATCGATCGATGATTGGGTCGAGAACCAATGCGGTGAAGCCGCCATGACGGATGCTAGTGGGATGGTTCCTTCGATCAAAAGTGATCGGGCAGGAGGACCATGGGTTGAACTTTGGGGCGACTGGCTCTATCGCGTATACGTCCCATAGCGCACGCTTCCGCTCCCGTTTGGGAATGTGGGTTGCGTATATCATGTTCACCGTCCGCACTTGTGGGGGAAAGCCCTTCTGTCCATTGTTGTTCGGCGGCTTGGGCTCCTCATCGTCGCTGTGCAGCCCCTTGTCTCTGTTTTCAGCCCTTAACTTGCCTGCCTGCTTGAACACCCAACAATCCCTGTTAGTGTGATTGGCTGGCCTTTCGGGGGTGCCATGTATATGGCACAAGCGATCGAGTATTCGGTCCAAACTGGACGGGCCCTGAGTATTCTTTTTGAATGGCTTTTTCCGCTGACCAGATTTATAGCCTTTGAATCCGGCATTGACTGCCGTGTCTTCATTGCTGTCGCTGTTTAACGCGGCGTTTTTGCTTATTCCGACGTGTCCTGCCAATTTTGTCCTTGGTATCCGAATTACCAGGGTTCTTTGATAAGTTGTTATTGCAAGCTAGCCAGCTGTCTTCTCCCACGCAAAAGCGGGTCTTGAGTGTCGTGAGGGCTGCTATGGATTTCGGTTTTTCCTGTCCCAGGTGCCGGGCAAGCCACTCGTCGTGGATGTTATGCTTGAAGGCTTCTAGGGCCTCTGCGTCCGGACAGTCGACTATCTGGTTTTTCTTTGTTAGGGACCATGTCCAGAATTGTTTGGACGATTCCTCTGGCTGCTGAATTATGTGGCTTAAGTCGTCGGCATCCGGTGGTCGCACATAAGTGCCCTGGAAGTTGTCGAGGAATGCGGCTTCCAAGTCCTCCCAAGAACCGACCGAGTCTGCTGGCAAGCTGTTAAGCCAATGCCGGGCCGGTCCTTTAAGTTTGAGTGGGAGGTATTTGATGGCGTGTAGATCATCGCCGCGTGCCATGTGGATGTGAAGGAGATAATCCTCGATCCATACCGCCGGATCTGTTGTGCCATCGTATGATTCGATGTTTACGGTTTTGAAACCCTCTGGGATTTTATGATCCATTACTTCATTCATGAAGCATAGCGGGTGTGCGGCGCCTCTGTACTGGGCTATACCGCGACGCAGCTAGGAAGAGCTATGTCTGTTGTGTTCGGCCCGGCCGGATTTGTTGTATCCGGAGTGAAGATTATTGTCACATGCCGTAGGGCGCTTGCGCGATCCGTAGATCGATCTTGTTTGTCTTGCCTTATCCTCTAGTATGTCTCGCAGGTCGGGCACATTTTCCCGTGCCTTAGTTGAGTGGCGTCGGGGCATGGCTTGGGTGGAGGGCCGACAGGCCTCTCTGTCGCGACCGCGAGGTGGCCGGTCTACCATGTCATGCGCTGGTGATGTAGGTGCTTCCTCCTCTGATCGGGGTAACGGCCTGCGCTTCGGGTAACTCTTGGAGGGGCGTTCAAGTTCATACTTTTCGGCCGCAAGGTCTTCAGTCCATCTATCAGCTAGCAATTCTTGGGCAGCTCTAAGCTGTTGCTGCTTTTTCTTGAGGCTGCTTGCCGTAGCTAAAAGCATGCGTTTAAAACGCTCTTGTTCGGCTGGGTCTGATGGTATGACGAATTCATCGTCATCGAGGCTAGCCTCGTCTTCGGAGGGAGGCGTATAGTTATCATCCTCGACCTCTCGGTCTGCCACTCTTTCATGAGGGCTGGTTTCTCCATCTTCCTGTGCCGAATTTTGCTGAGGTGGGTGTTCTTCGGCGCTATCCGGGGTAGTATTATCTCCCGTGCCGGAATCACCGTTTTTGCTTTGGCGGGATTTAGAGCGGCGCCGCTAACGTCGGCGCTTTTGCTGTTTCTTGGGGGCGTCATCCCCCACTGTTCCATCGCCATCTCCATCTTTTGGAGTATCCACCATATATATGTCATATGACGAGGTGGCCTTCCAGCGCCCCACAGGTGCTGGTTCTTGTTCGTCTCCTGCATCGTCGTCCATGCCGTCGATGTCTTCGGAGTCGAAGTCAAGCGTGTCGGTTAAGTCGTCGACAGTGGCTACGAAGTGGGTGGTGGGTGGGTTTTGAATTTCTTCGTCGTCCGTATCCCAACCTTGCTGACCGTAGTCCGGCCAGGGCTTTCCTGATAAAGAGAGAGACTTTAGAGAATTCAGGATGTCGCCGAAGGGCGAGTGCTGAAAGATGTCCGCGGCGGTGAACTCCATGATTGGCGCCCAATCGGATTCGATCGGCAGGGGCGCGGGGGGCTCGGAGCTCGGAGAGGAATCCGGCTCTTCGGAGTCACGGGCCGTGCGGAGTGCGGGGCTGGAGTTCGGCTCAATCGCCTCTGAGATCGCAGCCCCTGAGGCAGCGTCTAACCGCTGATCCTCAATCGGTGCAGTGGGCTCCGAATCAATGGTCAGAACCGATGCGTGTGCGGCCTCCAAGGCGCTGTTCGGTGGCAGAGCTATATCATGCCCATCGAGACAGTGCGACACGCTTGGCTGTGGCTCGAATCCGTCGAAGATCAAGTCCCCACGGATGTCAGCCGTGTAGTTTAGGCTTCCAAACCTGACCTGATGGCCAGGGGCATAGCTTTCGATCTGCTCAAGGAGGCCAAGCGAATTGGCCCGCAGTGCGAAGCCGCCGAAGACGAAGATCTGTCCGGGGAGAAAAGTCTCACCCTGGACTGCATCATTGTTGATGATCGAAGGAGCCATCGGGCCTAAAAGCGATGACACAGAGGAACTCTCAATGAAAGCACCAATGTCGGTGTCAAAACCGGCGGATCTCGGGTAGGGGGTCCCGAACTGTGCGTCTAGGCCGGATGGTAATAGGAGACAGGGGATACTTTGTTTTACCCAGGTTCGGGCCCTCTCGATGGAGGTAATACCCTACTCCCGCTTGATTAATATTGATGATATGGGTAGTACAAGAGTAGATCTACCACGAGATCAAGGAGGCTAAACCCTAGAAGCTAGCCTATGGTATGATTGTTGTGTATGGAGTTGATTGCCTATGGACTACAACCCTCCGGTTTATATAGACACCTGATAGGGTTAGGGTTACACAGAGTCGGTTACAATGGTAGGAGATCTTGAATATCCGCATCGCCAAGCTTGCCTTCCACGCCAAGGAAAGTCCCATCCGGACACGGGACGAAGTCTTCAATCTTGTATCTTCATAGTCCAGGAGTCCGGCTGAAGGTATAGTCCGGCTACCCGAACACCCCCTAATCCAGGACTCCCTCAGCAATACTTACGCTACTTTGCTGCATCACCCTTTCCTCTTCAAGGGAAAACCAACGCAGTGCTCAAGAGGTAGCAAGAATGATTCCTGGCGCCGTTGCCGGGGAGATCTACGCACAAGTCAAGACATACCAAGTACCTATCACAAACTCTGATCCCTCGCATTACATTATTTGTCATTTGCCTCTCGTTTTCCTCTCCCCCACTTCACCCTTGTCGTTTTATTCCCCATTTGCCTCTTTTTCGCTCGCTTCTTGTGTGCTTGTGTGTTGGATTGTTTGTCACGATGGCTCAAGATAATACTAAATTGTGTGATTTTTCCAATACCGACAATAATGATTTTATTAGCACTCCGATTGCTCCTCTTACCGATGCTGAATCTTGTGAAATTAATACTGCTGTCATGAAAGATCCTTTTTCTGGCCTTCCTAGTGAAGATGTCGCTACCCATCTAAACAGCTTTGTTGATTTGTGTGATATGCAAAAGAAGAAAGATGTGGATAATGATATTGTTAAATTGAAGCTATTTCCGTTTTCGCTTAGAGAGCATGCTAAAACTTGGTTTTCGTCTTTGCCTAAAAATAGTATTGATTCTTGGAACAAGTGCAAAGATGCTTTTATCTCTAAGTATTTTCCTCCTGCTAAAATCATCTCTCTTAGAAACGATATTATGAACTTTAAGCAACTAGATCATGAGCATGTTGCACAATCTTGGGAGAGGATGAAATTAATGATTCGTAATTGCCCTACACATGGTTTGAATTTGTGGATGATCATACAATTTTTTTTATGCTGGATTGAATTTTGCTTCTAGAAATCTTTTAGATTCTGCCGCGGGAGGCACTTTTATGGAAATCACTTTAGGAGAAGCTACCAAACTCCTAGATAATATTATGGTTAATTATTCTCAATGGCACACCGAAAGATCTACTAGTAAAAAGGTTCATGCTATAGAAGAAATTAATGTTTTGAGTGGAAAGATGGATGAACTTATAAAATTGTTTGATAATAAGAGTGTTTCTTCTGATCCTAATGATATGCCTTTGTCTACTTTGATCGAGAATAATAATGAATCTATGGATGTGAATTTTGTTGGTAGGAACAATTTTGGTAACAACGCGTATAGAGGAAACTTTAATCCTAGGCCGTATCCTAGTAATTCCTCTAATAATTATGGTAATTCCTACAAAAATTCTTACGGAAATTATAATAAGATTCCCTCTGATTTTGAATCTAGTATTAAAGAATTTATTAGTTCGCAAAAGAGTTTCAATGCTTTGATTGAAGAAAAATTGTCTAAGATTGATGAGTTAGCTAGGAACATGGATAGAATTTCTCTTGATGTTGATTCTTTGAAACTTAGATCTATTCCACCTAAGCATGATATCAATGAGTCTCTCAAAGCCATGAGAATTTCCATTGATGAGTGCAAAGAAAGAACCGCTAGGATGCGTGCAAAAAAGGATTGCTTTATAAAAGCGTGTTCTTCTAGTTTTGATGATAATAATGATGAAGATCTAAAAGTGATTGACGTGTCTCCTATTAAATCTTTGTTTTGCAATATGAATCTTGATAATGATGGGACTGGAGATGAGTCAACTTTAGTTAGAAGGCGTCCCAATGATTTGGAGTTTTTAGATCTTGATGCAAAAATTGGTAAAAGTGGGATTGGAGAGGTCAAAATTTTACATAGCAATGAACCCACTATTTTGGATTTCAAGGAATTTAATTATGATAATTGCTCTTTGATATATTGTATTTCCTTGTTGCAATCCGTGCTAAATTCTCCGCATGCTTATAGTCAAAATAAAAGCTTTTACCAAACATATCGTTGATGCTTTAATGCAATCTTATGAAGAAAAGTTTGACTTAGAAGTTTCTATCCCTAGAAAACTTCATGTTGAGTGGGAACCTAATATTAAACTTAAAATTAAATATCATGAATGCTATGCTTTATGTGATTTTGGGTGTTAGCGTTTCCACGATTCCAAAAACTTTGTGTGACGTGTTAGGTTTCCGTGAATTTGATGATTGTTCTTTAAATTCGCACCTCGCGGATTCCACTATTAAGAAACCTATGGAAAGGATTAATGATGTTCTTATTCTTGCAAATAGGAATTATGTGCCCGTAGATTTCATTGTTCTTGATATTGATTGCAATCCTACATGTCTCATTATTCTTGGTAGACCTTTCCTTAGAACGATTGGTGCAATTATTGATATGAAAGAAGGGAATATTAGATTGCAATTTCCGTTAAGGAAAGGCATGGAACACTTTCCTAGAAATAAAATCAAATTACCTTATGAATCTATTATGAGATCCACTTATGGATTGCATACCAAAGATGATAATACCTAGAACTATTCTTGCTTTTATGCCTAGCTAGGGGCGTTAAACGATAGCGCTTGTTGGGAGGCAACCCAATTTTATTTTTGTTTCTTGATTTTTGGTTCTGTTTAATAATAAATAATTCATCTAGCCTCTGTTTAGATGTGGTTTTATGCTTTTAATTAGTGTTTGTGCCAAGTAGACCTTTGGGAAGACTTGGGGGAAGTTTTTGTGATCTTGCTGTAAAAAAACAGAAACTTTAGCGCTCACGAGATTTGCTGCCATTGTTTACTGGAGAGTGCGATTAGGTTTATTCTTTTTGAAGATGATTAATAGACAAATTCCTGACGTCCACCAATTTATTTCAGTATTTTTGGGGTTACATAAGTATTAGAAACCTACAGATTACTATAGACTATTCTATTTTTGACAGATTCTGTTTTTCGTGTCTTGTTTGCTTATTTTGATGAATCTATGGCTAGTATCGGAGGGTATGAACCATAGAGAAGTTGGAATACAGTAGGTTTAACACTAATATAAATAAATAGTGAGTTCATTACAGTAACTTAAGGTGTGGTTTGTTTTCTTATACTAACGGAGCTCATGATATTTTCTGTTGAGTTTTGTGTTGTGAAGTTTTCAAGTTTTGGGTAAAGATTTGATGGATTATGGAATAAGGAGTGGCAAGAGCCTAAGCTTGGGGATGACCAAGGCACGCCAAGATAAAATTCAAGGACAACCAAAATCCTAAGCTTGGGGATGGCCCGGAAGGCATTCCCTCTTCCGTCTTCATCCATCGGTAACTTTACTTGAGGCTATATTTTTATTCACCACATGATATGTGTTTTGCTTGGAGCGTCTTGTATGATTTGAGTCTTTGCTTTTTAGTTTACCACAATCATCCTTGCTGTACACACCTTTTGGGAGAGACACACATGAATCGGAATTTATTAGAATACCCTATGTGCTTCACTTATATCTTTTGAGCTAGATAATTTTGCTCTAGTGCTTCACTTATATCTTTTAGAGCACGGTGGTGGTTTTATTTTATAGAAATTATTGATCTCTCATGCTTCACTTATATTATTTTGAGAGTCCTTTAGAATATCATGGTAATTTGCCTTGGCTATAAAATTGGTCCTAATATGATAGGCATCCAAGATTGGTATAATAAAAACTTTCATAAAAAGGTGCATTGAATACTATGAGAAGTTTGATACTTGATAATTGTTTTGAGATATAAAGATGGTGATATTAGAGTTGTGCTAGTTTAGTAGTTGTGAATTTTAGAAATACTTGCGTTGAAGATTGCAAGTCCCATAGCATGCACGTATGGTAACCGTTGTGTAACAAATTTGAAACATGAGGTGTTCTTTGATTGTCTTCCTTATGAATGGCGGTCAGGGACGAGCGATGGTTTTTCCCTACCAATCTATCCCCCTAGGAGCATGCACGTAATGCTTGGTTTTTGATGACTTGTAGATTTTTGTGATAAGTATGTGAGTTCTTTATGACTAATGTTGAGTCCATGGATTATACGCACTCTCACCTTTCCATCATTGCTAGCCTCTTCGGTACCGTGCATTGCCCTTTCTCACCTTGAGAGTTGGTGCAAACTTCGCCGGTGCATCCAAACCCCGTGATATGATACGCTCTATCACACATAAACCTCCTTATATCTTCCTCAAATCTTCATACATTTATACCTCTAGTGCATCCGTTGCATGGCAATCCCTACTCCTTGCATTGACATCAATTGATGGGCATCTCCCTAGCCCGTTAATTAGCCGCGTCAATGTGATATTTTTTCCTTTTTTGTCTTCTCCACATAACCCCCATCATTATATTCTATTCCACCCATAGTGCTATATCCATGGCTCACGCTCATGTGTTGCATGAAAATTGAAAAAAGTTTGAGATTACCTAAGTATGAAACAATTGCTTGGCTTGTCATCGGGGTTGTGCATGATGAGAGCATTCTTGTGTGACGAAAATGGAGCATGACAAAACTATATGATTTTGTAGGGATGAACTTTCTTTGGCCATGTTATTTTGAGAAGACATGATTGCTTAGTTAGTATGCTTGAAGTATTATTATTTTTATGTCAATATTAAACTTTTCTCTTGCATCCCTCAGATCTGAATATTCATGCAACAATAAAGGAAATTACATTGAGAATTATGCTAGGTAGCATTCCACATGAAAAATTCTGTTTTTATCATTTACCTACTCGAGGACGAGCAGGAATTAAGCTTGGGGATGCTTGATACGTCTCCAACGTATCTATAATTTTTGATTGTTCCATGCTATTATATTATCTGTTTTGGATGTTTAATGGGATTTATTATACACTTTTATATTATTTTTGGGACTAACCTACTAACCCAAGGCCCAGTGCAAATTGTTGTTTTTTTGCCTATTTCAGTGTTTTGCAGAAAAGGAATATCAAACGGAATAAAACCTTTGGGAGAGTTATTTTTGGAACAAACGTGATCTAGGGGACTTGGAGTAGACGTCAAGAAAGGAGCGAGGAGGCCACGAAGCAGGGAGGCGCGCCTGCTCCCTGGGCGCGCCCCCACCCTCGTGGGCCCCTCGCAGCTCCACCGACCTACTTCTTCCTCCTATATATATATCCATATACCCCCAAAACATCCAGGAGCACCACGAAACCCTATTTCCACCACCGCAACCTTCTGTACCCGAGAGATCCCATCTTGGGGCCTTTTCTGGAGCTCCGCCGGAGGGGGAATCAATCACGGAGGGCTTCTACATCAACACCATAGCCTCTCCGATGATGTGTGAGTAGTTTACCACAGACCTTCAGGTCCATAGTTATTAGCTAGATGGCTTCTTCTCTCTCTTTGGATCTCAATACAAAGTTCTCCTCGATCTTCTTGGAGATCTATTCGATGTAATTCTTTTTGCGGTGTGTTTGTCGAGATCCGATGAATTGTGGGTTCATGATCAAGATTATCTATGAACAATATTTGATTCTTCTCTAAAATCTTTTATGTATGATTTGTTATCTTTGCAAGTCTCTTCGAATTATCAGTTTGGTTTGGCCTACTAGATTGATCTTTCTTGCAATGGGAGAAGTGTTTAGCTTTAGGTTCAATCTTGCGGTGTCCTTTCCTAGTGACAGCAGGGGAAGCAAGGCACGTATTGTATTGTTTCCATCGAGGATAAAAAGATGGGGTCTATATCATATTGCTTGAGTTTATCCCTCTACATCATGTCATCTTGCCTAATGCGTTACTCTGTTCTTATGAACTTAATACTCTAGATGCATGCTGGATAGCGGTCGATGTGTGGAGTAATAGCGTTTCGGTCTACTTGTCGCGGACGTGATGCCTATATACATGATCATGCCTAGCTATTCTCATAATTATGCGCTTTTCTATCAATTGCTCGACAGTAATTTGTTTACCCACCGTAATACTTATTTTATTTTGAGAGAAGCCACTAGTGAAACCTATGGCCCCTGGGTCTATCTTCTATCATATAAGTTTCTAATCTATTTTAATTTGCAATCATTATTTTCCAATCTATATCATAAAAATACCAAAAATATTTATCTTATTATCTCTATCAGATCTCACTCTCGTAAGTGACTGTGAAGGGATTGACAACCCCTTTATCGCGTTGGTTGCGAGGTTCTTGTTTGTTTGTGCAGGTACGAGGTGACTTGCATGTAGTCTCCTACTGGATTGATACCTTGGTTCTCAAAATTGAGGGAAATACTTACGCTACTTTGCTGCATCACCCTTTCCACTTCAAGGGAAAACCAACGCAGTGCTCAAGAGGTAGCAAGGAGTAACACCAGATGTTATGAACGTCTGGTAGAGCAAAGCTGATGACTACTCGATAGTTCAGCGTGCCATGCTTTACGGCTTAGAACCGGGACTTCAACGACATTTTGAACGTCATGGAGCATATGAGATGTTCCAGGAGTTGAAGTTAATATTTCAAGCAAATGACTGGATTGAGAGATATGAAGTCTCCAATAAGTTCTACAGCTGCAAAATGGAGGAGAATAGTTCTGTCAGTGAACATATACTCATAATGTCTGGGTACCACAACCACTTGACTCAGCTGGGAGTTAATCTTCCTGATGATAGTGTCATTGACAGAGTTCTTCAATCACTGCCACCAAGCTACAAGAGGTTCATGATGAACTATAATATGCAAGGGATGGATAAGACTATTCCCGAGCTCTTCGCAATGCTAAAGGTTGCGGAAGTAGAAATCAAGAAGGAGCATCAAGTGTTGATGGCCAACAAGACCAGCAGTTTCAAGAAAAAGGGTAAAGGGAAGAAGGGGAACTTCAAGAAGAACGACAAGCAAGATGCTGCTCAAGTGAAGAAGACCAAATCTGGACCTAAGCCTGAGACTGAGTACTTCTACTGCAAAGGGACTGGTCGCTGGAAACGAAACTGCCCCAAGTATTTGGCGGAGAAGAAGGATGGCCAAGTGAAAGGTATATTTGATATACATGTTATTGATGTGTACCTTACTAATGCTCGCAGTAGCGCCTGGGTATTTGATACTGGTTCTGTTGCTAATATTTGCAACTTGAAATGGGGGCTACGGATTAAGCGAAGATTGGCTAAGGATGAAGTGGTGATGCGCGTGGGAAATGGTTCCAAAGTCGATGTGATCGCCGTCGGCACACTACCTCTACATCTACCTTCGGGATTAGTTTTAGACCTAAATAATTGTTATTTGGTGCCAGCATTGAGCATGAACATTATATCTAGATCTTGTTTGATGCGAGACGGTTATTCATTTAAATCAGAGAATAATGGTTGTTCTATTTATATGAGTATTATGTTTTATGGTCATGACCCTTGATGAGTGGTCTATTTTTTTACTAAATCTTGATAGTAGTGATATACATGTTCATAGTATTAAAGCCAAACGATATAAGTTCAATAATGATAGTGCAACTTATTTGTGGCACTGCCGTTTAGGTCATATTGGTGTAAAGAGCATGAAGAAACTCCATGTTGATGGACTTTTGGAATCACTTGATGCTTGCGAACCATGCCTCATGGGCAAGATGACTAAGACTCCGTTCTTCGAAACAATGGATCGAGCAATAGACTTGTTAGAAATAATACATACTGATGTATGAAGTCCGATGAGTGTTGATGCTCGCGGCGGGTATCGTTATTTTCTTACCTTCACAGATGATTTGAGCAGATATGGGTATATCTACTTGATGAAACACAAGTCTGAAACATTTGAAAAGTTCAAAGAATTTTAGAGTGAAGTGGAAAATCATCGTAACAAGAAAATTAAGTTTCTACGATCTGATCGTGGAGGAGAATATTTGAGTTACGAGTTGGTCTTCATTTGAAACAATGCGGAATAGTTTTGCAACTCAGGCCACCTGGAACACCACAGCGTAATGGTGTGTCCGAACGTCGTCACCACACTTTATTAGATATGGTGCGATCTACGATGTCTCTCATTGATTTACCGCTATCATTTTGGGGTTATGCTTTAGAGACGGCTGCATTCACATTAAATAGGGCACCATCAAAATCCGTTGAGACGACACCTTATGAACTGTGGTTTGGCAAGAAACCCAAGTTGTCGTTTCTTAAAGTTTGGGGTTACGATGCTTATGTGAAAAAGCTTCAACCTGATAAGCTCGAACCCAAATCGGAGAAATGTGTCTTCATAGGATACCCAAAGGAGACTGTTGGGTATATCTTCTATCACAGATCCGAAGGCAAGATATTCGTTGCTAAGAATGGATCCTTTCTAGAGAAGGAGTTTCTCTCGAAAGAAGTGAGTGGGAGGAAAGTAGAACTTGACGAGGTAATTGTACCTACTCCCTTATTGGAAAGTAGTTCATCACAGAAATTAGTTCCAGTGATTCCTACACCAGTAAGTGAGGAAGCTAATGATGATGATCATGAAACTTCTGATCAAGTTACTACCGAACCTCGTAGGTCAACCAGAGTAAGATCCACACCAGAGTGGTACGGTAATCCTGTTCTGGAGGTCATGTTACTTGACCATGACGAACCTACGAACTATGAGGAAGTGATGATGAGCCCAGATTCCGCAAAATGGATTGAGGCCATGAAATCTGAGATGGGATCCATGTATGAGAACAAAGTGTGGACTTTGGTTGACTTGCCCGATGATCGGCAGGCCATAGGGAATAAATGGATCTTCAAGAAGAAGACTGACGCTGACGGTAATGTTACTGTTTACAAAGCTCGACTTGTTGCAAAAGGTTTTCAACAAGTTCAAGGAGTTGACTACGATGAGACCTTCTCACCCGTAGCGATGCTTAAGTCCGTCCGAATCATGTTAGTAATTGCTGCATTTTATGATTATGAAATTTGGCAAATGGATGTCAAAACTGCATTCCTTAATAGATATCTTAAAGAAGAGTTGTATATGATGCAACCAGAAGGTTTTGTCGATCCAAAAGGTGCTAACAAAGTGTGCAAGCTCCAGCGATCCATTTATGGACTGGTGCAAGCCTATAAGAGTTGGAATATACGTTTTGATAGTGTGATTAAAGCATATGGTTTTATACAAACTTTTGGACAAGCATGTATTTACAAGAAAGTGAGTGGGAGCTCTGTAGCATTTCTGATATTATATGTGGATGACATATTGCTGATCGGAAATGATACTGAATTTTTGAATAGCATAAAAGGATACTTGAATAAGAATTTTTCAATGAAAGACCTTGGTTAAGCTGCTTATATATTGGGCATCAAGATCTATAGAGATAGATCAAGACACTTAATTGGAATTTCACAAAGCACATACCTTGATAAAGTTTTGAAGAAGTTCAAAATGGATCAAGCAAAGAAAGGGTTCTTGCCTGTGTTACAAGGTGTGAAATTGAGTCAAACTCAATGCTCGACCACTGCAGAAGATAGAGAGAAAATGAAAGTCATTCCCAATGCTTCAACCATAGGTTCTATCATGTATGCAATGTTGTGTACCAGACCTGATGTGTGCCTTGCTATTAGTTTAGCAGGGAGGTACTGAAAGTGCAACTATCCCTAGGTGGTTTTGGTAATTCCTAACAACATATAGCTCATTGAGCTAATGCCATTTCAAGATTAATATTCAGGAAAGCTCAATGATTGGCATGGCATGGATGAGAAAAGTGGACCCCTCAAAATGCTAAGGACAAAAGGATTGGCTCAAGCTCAAAGCTCAAGACTCTACATTTTCTATTTTAGTGATCCAAGATCACATTGAGTCTATAGGAAAAGCCAATACTATCAAGGAGGGATGAGGTGTTGCTTAATGAGGCTCTTGCTCAAAATGCTTAGTGATATGCTCCAAAGCCCTCAACTACTTTCTCACATCCACATATGACCTAAACCAAAAGTCAAACTCAGCCCCACCGATTCTTTCTATCCGGCGCCACCGAGTTCAGATATCATAGACACCGCCACAAACCCTAGGCAAAACGGTCTCACCGATAGGGATCTCGGTCTCACCGAGATGGGATTGTAATCTCTCTGTTTCCCTTCGTAACGTTTCGGTCCCACCGAGATGAGCGATCGGTCCCACCGAGATAGCAATGTAAACTCTTTGTTTCCCTTTTGTAACATTTCGGTCTCACCGAACTAAGCGAATCGGTCCCACCGAGTTTACCTGACCAACTCTCTGGTTAGCTTATTACCAAAATCGGTCTCACCAAGTTTGTGTAATCGGTCTCACCGAGATTACGTTATGCCCTAACCCTAACCATATCGGTCCTACCGAGTTGCATGTCAGTCCCACCGAAAATCCTAACGGTCACTAGCTTTGCTGAATCGGTCCGACCGAGTTTATCAATTCGGTCCCACCGAGATTGGCAAGTTGTGTGCAACGGTTAGATTTTGTGTGGAGGCTATAGATACCCCTCCACTTCTTCATTCATGGAGAGAGCCATCAGAACGAACCTACACTTCCAACTTACCTTTTTCTGAGAGAGAACCACCTACACTTGTGTTGAGGCCAAGATATTCCATTCTTACCATATGAATCTTGATCTCTAGCCTTCCCCAAGTTGCTTTCCACTCAAATCCTCTTTCCACCAAATCCATATCCTATGAGAGAGAGAGAGTTGAGTGTTGGGGAAACTATCATTTGAAGCACAAGAGCAAGGGGTTCATCATCAACACACCATTGGTTACTTCTTGGAGAGTGGTGTCTCCTAGATTGGCTAGGTGTCACTTGGGAGCCTCCGACAAGATTGTGGAGTTGAACCAAGGAGTTTGTAAGGGCAAGGAGATCGCCTACTTCATGAAGATCTACCGCTAGTGAGGCAAGTCCTTCGTGGGCGATGGCCATGGTGGGATAGACAAGGTTGCTTCTTTGTGGACCCTTCGTGGGTGGAGCCCTCCGTGGACTCGCGCAGCCGTTACCCTTCGTGGGTTGAAGTCTCCATCAACGTGGATGTACGATAGCACCACCTATCGGAACCACGGCAAAAACATCCGTGTCTCCTATTGCGTTTGAATCTTCCAAACCCCTCCCTTTACATTCTTGCAAGTTGCATGCTTTACTTTCCGCTGCTCATATACTCTTTGCATGCTTGCTTGAATTGTGTTAAGATTGCTTGACTTGTCCAAAGTTGCTAAAATCTGCCAAGAACTAAAATTGGGAAAAGGATAAGTTTTATTTGGTCAAGTAGTCTAATCACCCCCCCTCTAGACATACTTTCGATCCTATAAGTGGTATCAGAGCTTTGGTCTCCATTTGCTTTGATTTCCATAGCTTTTGGTAGTCATAGCCTTGGTTTCACAACCTAGGAGAGTATGGCGTCTAGCAAGGGAAATTACCACCGTAGAGGTCCTTACTTTGATGGTACTAATTTTGCTAGTTGGAAGCATAAGATGAAAATGCATATTCTTGGACATAACCCCGCCGTATGGGCTATTGTGTGTATTAGTTTGCAAGGTGAATTATTTGATGGGAGAGAACTGAACCGTGAAGCTACCGCAGAAGAGTTGAAGATGCTGCAATACAATGCTTAAGCTTGTGATATCCTCTTCAACGGATTGTGCCCCAAAGAATTCAACAAAATCAGCCGTCTTGAGAATGCAAAGGAAATTTGGGATACTTTGATTGATATGCATGAAGGTACCGACTCCATCAAGGAATCCAAGTTGGATGTGCTTCAAAGTCAGCTTGACAAGTTCAAAATGAAGGATGGTGAAGGTGTCGCTGAAATGTACTCTAGGCTTGCTCTTATCACAAATGAGATCGCCGGCTTAGGAAGTGAAGAGATGACCGACAAATTCATCATCAAGAAGATCCTAAGAGCTTTGGACGGAAAATATGATACCGTATGCACATTGATCCAAATGATGCCTAATTACAAAGATCTCAAGACAACGGAAGTCATTGGAAGAATTGTTGCTCATGAGATGTCACTCAAGGATAAGGAGGAGCTCCATAACAAGTCAAGTGGTGCTTACAAAGCCTCATGTGAAGCTCCCACATCATCAAGTGAGAAACAAACCTTCAATGAAGAATTGAGCCTAATGGTGAAGAACTTCAACAAGTCCTACAAGAGTAGAAGCAAAGAGAGAAGTTCCAAGTCAAGGTCCTACAATGACAAAAGATCTTCTAGTCGAGAGCGAAATTGCTACAATTGTGGAAGACCCAGACACTATTCCAATGAGTGTACGTCACCCTACAAGAGAAGAGAAGATTCTCCAAAAAGAAGAAGTAGAAGAGAAGAATCACCATCAAGAGAGAGAAGGAGTAGAGATGATCGTTATGAACGAAGAACATCCCGGAGAAGCATGGATTCGGAAAGGAAGGACAAGTCATCAAGGAGCTACACAAAACAAAGACATCAAGCTCATGTTGGTGAATGGGTATCCGGCTCCGACTCCGACAATCACTCCGAGAGAAGCTATCACTCCGACTTCGAATATACTCAAGATGAAGGTGTTGCCGGTCTAGCACTTGTGTTAACCAACTCCTACGACATATTTGATTCACCAAATGAAGGACTTGGAAGATGCTTCATGGCTAAAGGCCCAAAGGTATCACACCCCGAGTATGTTGATTTCAATAGTGATGAAGATGACTTGTTAAGTGATGATGATTTACTTGTTGACAACTCTAGTGATGAATACTATGATGAAACGTCAATTAATCATGCTAATCAAGATAAAACGAATGACAATGATTAGGAGAAGATTGAGTTTCTAACTAAAGAACTAAACACTCTTAAGTTAGCTCATGAATTATCTTAGGAGATCATCGAGAAATTTTAAGGACTCATGAGAAATTACGTTTTGAAAAGCTCAACCTTGATCAAGAGCATGAGTTCTTAAAGGTAATCAATGATGATATTCGCAAGAAAAGTTCTTCTTACATTGCCAAGCGTTTACTCTTATCCACTTACATGCCTCAAGTCAAGTCTAGTAACAAGAACAAGAAAGATTCTTCCTCTAGTAGTAACAATAATCATGCTAAATCCAATGTTGTTGCTTCTAGTAGTTCTCTTGATTCCACTAATGATTCTCTTAGCCAAGTTACACTTGAGCAAGAAAATAGCTTATTGAAGGGAATTATAGAGAAAGGTGTTTACAAGAGCCTTGCCAGAAGTAAGCAATTCAAGGAAATTGTACGCAAGCAAGGAAGGCACCGGAAGAACCAAGGTGTTGGTTTTGAACGAAAGTTCAATGCCAATGGAGTTGAGTGGGAAGAAGATCAATACCCTAAGACAAAGTTTGTTCCTCAACAAAAGAAGTATGATCCTACTTCCTCCAAAGGGACACAAGCTCAAGATGATCTTCCACCACAAGACCACGAGCAAAAAGGCAATGATAGCTTCAAGAGGAAATTGATGGATTTGAAGAAGCACCTAAGACCTTGGTCAAGTGGGTTCCCAAGACTACATCAAGTTCTACTTCATCAAGTACGACTACAACTCCAAGGATCCCCATCAAGATGATGTGGATCCCGAAGAAGAAGAACTAGAGAGTTCTTGAGGGTGACTCCGCCAACATACTTCACTCTTATCATTTTGGCAAGAACAAGTGCAATCAACTTCCACATCTTGCACTAGTTCAAGGAGTCACAAACCCTATTGTTGGTAAGACAAGGAACAAGGTAACCTAATGCTTTCATATACATCATCTTGTGTGTGCATCACTCTATGTCTATGGATATCCTTGTTTGTTCCTTGTGGGACTAACCCGTGTAGGTATTGAAAGTGCAACTCACTCCAAAGGATTGCTCCAAATGATCTACATCAACATTGAGCATCCACATCTTCAACACCTACATGAAGTCATCATCGACAAAACCCAAGGTTAGTTCATCCCTCTTAGGGGGGATCTCACATCTAGCGGGAGCTTTACTCTAAGAATTGAGCTAAAAGCAACTCTAATGGTATGAACACAACAACGTTTTATGTAAAAGTGGTAACCCCACTTGTGCTTAAACGATGAGTATGACTGTGGGAGTCCTAGATTAGGGGGTCTCCGGACAGTCGGACTATCTCCATTGGCCGGATTGTTAGACTATGAAGATACAAGATTGAAGACTTCGTCTTGTGTCCGGATGGGACTCTACTTGGCGTGGAAGGCAAGCTAGGCAATACGTATATGGATATCTCCTCCTTTGTAACCGACCTTGTGTAACCCTAACCCTCTCCGGTGTCTATATAAACCGGAGGGTTTTAGTCCGTAGGACAACAATCACAACATACAATCATACCGTAGGCTAGCTTCTAGGGTTTAGCCTCTCTGATCTCGTGGTAGATCTACTCTTGTAACACCCATATCTTCAATATTAATCAAGCAGGACGTAGGGTTTTACCTCCATCAAGAGGGCCCGAACTTGGGTAAAACTTCGTGTCCCTTGCCTCCTGTTACCATCCGGCCTAGACGCACGGTTCGGGACCCCCTACCCGAGATCCGCCGGTTTTGACACCGACATTGGTGCTTTCATTGAGAGTTCCTCTGTGTCGTCGCCATTAGGCTTAATGGCTCCTACTATCATCGGCAGCGATGCGGTCCAGGGTGAGACTTTTCTCCTCGGACAGATCTTCGTATTTGGCGGCTTTGCACTGCGAGCTAATTCGCTTGGCCATCTGGAGTAGATTGAAAGCTATTCCCCTGGCCATCAGGTCAGATTTGGAAGTTTGAACTACACGGCCGAAATCCGCGGAGACTTGATCTTCGACGGATTCGAGCCACAGCCGGGCGCGCCGCACTGTCTCGATGGGCATGACCTAGCTCTGCCACCAGACGGTATTCCAGAGGCCACGCCCACACCAGCTCCGACCCTTAGCTCGGAGCCAGCTGCACCAATCGAGGACGGGTGGCTAGACACCGCCTCAGGGGCTGCAGTCTCAACGACAATCGATCCGAACACCAGCATAATCCTCTACGCAGACGGTGACTCCAAGGTGCCGGACTCTCCTCCGGACCCCGAACCATCCGCGCTCCTGCCAATCGAATCCGACTGGGCGCCGATCATGGAATTCACCGCTGTGGATATCTTTCAGCACTCGCCCTTCGGCGACATTGTGAATTCACTAAGGTCTCTCTCTTTGTCAGGAGAGCCCCGGCCGGATTATGGCCAACAGGACTGGGATGCGGACGACGAAGAAATTCGACGCCCACCCACCACCCACTTTGTAGCCACTGTCGATGATTTAACCGACATGCTCGACTTCGACTCCGAAGACATCGATGGTATGGAGGACGATGTAGGAGACGAACATGAACCAGCACCTATAGGGCACTGGAAAGCCACCTCGTCGTATGACATATACATGGTGGATACACCCAATGAAGGCAACGGCGACGAGATAGCGGAGGATGACCCCTCCAAGAAGCAACCCAAGCGCCGACGTCAGCGGCGCCGCTCTAAGTCCCGCCAAAGCAAAAGTGGTGATACCGGCACATGAGATAATAACACTCCGGATAGCGCCGAAGACAACGAAAACCCCCTCCAGCAAGAGTTAGATTAGGAGGACGAAGGAGCCAGCTCTCCTAAGAGAGCGGCTAGCGGAGAGGAGGAGGATTACAATTACATGCCCCCCTCCGAAGACGAGGCAAGCCTCGGCGACGATGAATTCGTTGTACCAGAGGATCCCATTGAACAAGAGCGCTTCAAGCGCAGGCTTATGGCCACGACAAATAGCCTGAAGAAAAAGCAGCAGCAACTTCAAGCTGATCAAGATCTTCTAGTTGACAAATGGACTGAAGTCCTCGCAGTCGAGGAATATAAACTCGAGCGTCCCTCCAAGAGTTACCCAAGGCGCGGGTTACTACCCCGACTGGAGGAAGAAGCGTATGATACGGCTGATCGGCCACCTCGTGGCCGTGATAGAGAGGCATTCATGCCGAAAGCTCAGCCTCCACCCCAACGCCATCCAAATAAAAAGGCATGGGGAAATACGCCAGACCTGCGAGACATATTGGAGGACAAAGCAAAGCACTCAAGATCGATCTATGGATCACGAGGGCGCACCACTCTACGAGACGGTAAATGTCATGCCGGATACAGTAAAAGCAAATCCGGTTGGGCCGAACACAGCGGGCAGGACCCATACGAGCTGTGTCGCGATATAGCCCAATACTGAGGCGCTGCACACCCCTTATGCTTCACAGACGAAGTAATGGAACATCAATTCCCAGAAGGTTTCAAACCTGTAAACATTGAATCATACGACGGCACAACAGATCCCGCGGTATGGATTGAGGACTTCCTCCTCCACATCCACATGGCCCGCGGTGATGACTTACATGCCATCAAGTACCTCCCACTAAAACTCAAAGGACCAGCACGACATTGGCTTAATAGCTTGCCAGCGGACTCCATTAGCTGTTGGGAAGATCTGGAAGCCGCATTCCTCGACAACTTTCAGGGCACTTATGTGCGACCACCAGACGCCGATGACTTGAGCCACATAATTCAGCAGCCAGAAGAATCGACCAGGCAATTCTGGACTCGGTTCCTTACAAAGAAAAACCAAATCGTTGACTGTCCGGATGCGGAGGCCTTAGCGGCTTTCAAGCACAACATCCAAGACGAGTGGCTAGCCCGGCACCTTGGTCAGGAAAAGCCGAAATCTATGGCAGCCCTCACGACGCTCATGACCCGCTTTTGTGCGAGAGAAGACAGCTGGTTGGCTCGCAGTAACAACATATCAAAGAACCATGGTACCTCAGATACCAAGGACGGCAACAGCAGGTCACGTCGCAACAAGCATAAGCGCCGCATTAACGGTGAAAGTACTGAGGATACGGCAGTCAATGCCGGATTCAAAGGCTCTAAACCCGGTCAGCGGAAAAAGCCATTCAAACAAAGTACGCCGGGTCCGTCCAGCTTGGACCATATACTCGATCGCTCGTGTCAAATACACGGCACCCCAGACAAGCCAGCCAATCACACCAACAGGGATTGTTGGGTGTTCAAGCAGGCCGGCAAGTTAATTGCCGAAAACAAGGACAAGGGGCCGCATAGCGATGACGAGGAAGAACCCCGGCAGCCGCACACTAGAGGACAGAAGAGGTTTCCCTCGCAAGTGAGGACGGTGAACATGATATACGCAACCCACATCCCCAAGAGGGAGCGGAAGCGTGCGCTCAGGGATGTATATGCGCTGGAGCCAGTCGCCCCGAAGTTCAACCCTTGGTCCTCCTGTCCGATCACCTTTGATCGCAGGGACCACCCCACTAGTATCCGTCATAGCGGATTCGCCGCACTGGTCCTAGACCCAATCATCGACGAATTTCACCTCACTCGAGTCCTCATGGACAGCGGTAGTAGCCTGAACCTGCTTTATCAGGACACAGTGTGCAAAATGGGTATAGACCCCTCAAGGATCAAACCCACAAAGACGACCTTTAAAGGCATCATTCCAGGCGTAGAGGCCCACTGCACAGGCTCAATTACACTGGAAGTGGTCTTCGGATCCCCGGATAACTTCCGAAGCGAAGAATTAATCTTTGATATAGTCCCGTTCCGTAGTGGTTATCACACACTGCTCGGACGAACCGCATTCGCTAGATTCAATGCGGTACCACATTATGCATACCTCAAGCTCAAGATGCCAGGACCTCGCGGAGTTATTACAGTCAATGGAAACACAGAGCGCTCTCTCCGAACAGAGGAGCACACCGCGACCCTCGCAGCAGAAGCGCAAAGCAGCCTTTCAAGGCAATCTACTAGTTCAGCATTTCAAAGCCCGGACACCTTCAAGTGCGCTCGGGGCAATCGGCAAACAGACCACCTGGCACGACCTGAGCTCGCGTAGCAATACGGCGGCCACCCCAACCCTAGCCCAACGACGTTGTTCGTACCACGCGTACATCATTACGCATTAAAAATACCATGGGCACAGATGGGGAGGGGGAGGCACAACTACGGCACGTCCCAAAACGCGGCCTAAACCGCACCAGGGGCTTCCCGTTTGGTTATTTTTCTTTTTCTTTTAGGACTTCAATCTCTGGAAACATTGTCCGACAGCTCTATTGCCGAACACATGATACAGCAACCAAGGAGGCCGACGACTACGGAATTCCCAGGTGGATTACAGATTTCACATAATTCCTCAGCTCGCCCTTGGATGGGACATAGTCCTACTCTTTTGCTCATTACACTATCTGTATCACTCTGCTTTAATGCAATTTTTTAATATACAATGCATGACATTACAACTATTATCGCATTTTTGTTATATGTATACATATCTATGTGTTAATTAATGACGCCTAGCAACCGTACACTCTGGTACGACCAATGCACCAGGGGCTTATGTACCCACAATATGGTGTGAAAAGTCCGAACACTTTCACAAGTGCGGCACCCCGAACTTATAGCATTATATGCATCAGCTCCGAATCATGTCTTTGGTCAAATGTTGGGTTTGCCCGGCTCCTATGTTTTGGTACCTTACGTTCCGCTCTATCGGCTAAGGTAGCGCTAGGAGAACTACTGCGATTGTGCCCCAGTTCTGCTAGGCCGAGCACCTCAGTAGAGAAAGCTAAAACTGACTGTCATGATAAGGCGAGAGACTAGTCGCTGTTCGGCGAGGTTTTTCGAGTCCCTAAAGACTTATGCCGCTTAGGGCGAGGGGCCGGCTCCGTCTGGCTTACAGGTGTGTATCGCACCCCGAATTCGGCCTTCCGAATACCAGGGGCTTTGCCGAAATTTAAAATTATAGAATTCTATGGCTAAGTGAGAGTGATAAAGCATTATTAGTCCGGTTGCCTTGTTCGTTGTGCTGAGCACCTCCCTCGAAGGACCCAAACATGGGAACAAGAGTGCTCAGGTTTATCCCGAACACCCCGACACTCGTGGCATGGGGGCAGAAGCCGAGGACTAGCCATCTCTCAGATTAGATAAACAGCCAAACAGAAGGTAATATTTTAAATTCACACAAGCGTTGCATAGCGCATATGAAACAAGTTTTCATTACATAGGATAAAAAACGAGCAAGTCTCATTCAAATATTACATTTTGTGAACACTCATCCGCGATAAGACGGGCGCCCGGCAGAAGACCCTCGTAGTACATCTCGGGGTGGCAGTGCTCCTTGCCCTCCGGCGGCCCCTCCTTGATAAGCTTCACGACGTCTAGCTTGACCCACTGCGTTTTCACACGGGCGAAGGCCTGGCGTGCACCTTCAATGTAGACGGATCGCTTGACGACCTCCAGCCGTGGGCACGCATCCACAAGCCGCCTCACCAGGCCGAAGAAGCTGTTCGGAAGGGCGTTGCCAGGCCACAACCGGACTATGAAGCCCTTCATGGCCTGATCGGCCGCCTTATGTAGCTCGGCCATCTGCTTTAGCTGGTCGCTCATTGGCACCGGATGTTCGGCCTCAGCATACTGAGACCAGAACAACTTCTCCGTCGAGCTTCCGTCCTCGGCCTGGTAGAACAGTGCGGCACCGGACACACTGCGGGGCAAATCTGCGAATGCTCCTGAAGAGCTCCAGATTCGGGTAAGTAGTCGGTAATTCACCTTTACATGCTTGCTTTGCATATAGAAAGCCTTACCCGCCGCTATCTTCTTCATCGCGTCGATCTCCTGAAGGGCCTTCTGGGCCTCGGCCTTGGCACTCTTCGCGCTCTCATGGGCCGCGGCAAGCTCAGACTCTCTCGTCTTCAAGTCAAGCTCCAACGCCTCGTGCTTGGTCACGAGAGCCTAGAGCTCTTGCTGCACCTCGCCCACCCGAGCCTCGTGCCTCTCTCGCTCGGTGCGCTCCTGGGTTGCCTTTTCTTCGGCCTGGGACATCGCTTGCTTCAGGGTCGCCACCTCGGTCGTGGCCCCTGGCAAACATACAATGATCCTGTCATTTAGCAACCGCGTCCTTTTTCTCATCTACAGACGGGGTATCACTTACCCTTGTTCTCCTCGAGCTGCCTCTTAGCAAGGCCGAGCTCTTTCTGGGACCCCTCGAGGGCCTCCTTCAGTACGGCGACCTCCGTAGTTAGTGCGGCGGACGCCAGCAGCGAAGCCTGCATATGCATATTGACATACTTATATTAGACTCCTACAATATTATTTGATCCTCTGTTCGGCTTTTCTTTGTGAACACTGAACAAAGCATCAGGGGCTACTGTCTATGCGGTAACACTTCTACTACATTTTAAACACTTACCTCGAAGCCTGTTAGAAGGCTAGTACAGGCTTCAGTCAATCCGCTCTTGGTGGACTGAACCTTCTGGATCACCGCACTCATGATAGTGCGGTGCTCCTCCTCGATGGAAGCGCTGCGAAGCGCTTCCAACATAGTGTCCGGTGCCTCAGGATGGACAGAGGTCACCAGCACAGGCGTTTCACCCTCCTTAGAAGGGGACCGCCTACCCGAGCTCGGAGCCGTTGGAGGGTCCTGCGCGGTGTTCGGCTGAGGGCCGAACTCGGAGCTCTCGGGGACCCCGTCCCCTCGGCTCTTGGAGTCGGGAAGGTCGCCTTGCGGCGCCTCCGAGACTGTCCCCCTCGATCCGGTGCCTCTTGAGACAGCACCTCGGTGTCGTTGGATGGATGAGGGGAGGTGGCCGTCCGGACTGGGTCGCTATCCATGTCCGACGAAGCCAGGGAGCCGTCCGAGGATACCTCGATATTGGCTCGGGGCGGCCTATACAATTGAGTTTGGCATTAGGGAAAGCAATGCGACAAAGGAATCCTATGGGTTACTTTGGAATCCTAACACTTACGATCTCCCCTGGGGCTTGCCCCTGGGCAACCACTCGTCTTCACTATCGTCGGCGGCGGTGGAGCTGTCCGGAAGGAGCGTCCTTCCCTTCTTGGACCCTTCGGCGGAAGTGGTGGAGGAGGTCGACGGCGTTGGTGGTGCTGGTGGCGATGGGGGGCAGGGCGCTGCTCTCTTTAAGCTTTGGGAAGACGAGGGAGCGGCGGAGGTTTCCGAGATTGGAGTAGCAACCGGCGAATGGGCGAACTACCCCTGTTTCCCATGCTTATAAAGAGGGAGGGGGCAGACGTTCCGCCTTTCCGAATAAAGAAACCACCCACGATCTCTCCCACGACGCCGCATTCAACGCGTGCCGTTCGGGGAGGGCGTGGTGGATACGGGGAGAGATACGGCGTAACCCAGGCCGCGCGTGCCTGTGCCCTGTTTTGGGCCTGGCCCAACAGCGCTCGGCACCGTGTATGGCCCAGGCCCGGGGGCTCCTGTCGGTGTACTAGAGTAGGGGTACCCTAGTATCCCGAACTTGTGCACGGGCAGTCGCAGCATCCCGCGGCAAGGCTTGCCGGGTGACCGCCAAGGTCCTGCGTGGTTCCTTTGGAGCCATTCAAGGACAAAGTATCCAAGCTAAGGAGACAAGACCCCGGCAAGAGGAGCTTGCCGGGAAGGCCAACCAAGGCATCTCAAGGAACTTGCCGCGACGCGCCACGCGTCCCGGCAAGGCCCGGTGAGTGACAAGCTCCCGGACGCGACAAGACAACGACCCCGGCAAGGCGCTTGCCGCGGCAAGCCACCACTCTGTGCTCGCGCTCTAGCACATCCACCAACGTGTCGCTCTGGGACCCTTCCAGGCGTACGTGGCGGGAGGCTGTGCAGCCAGCGGTGCGCGGTGGCAAGCGGCGCTGACAAGATTGCCATCGTGGCGAGCGGTGGCGTCCCTGATGGTCCCTTTTGCACTATTTAGGCAACGCAGACGGGCATTTTAATGCCCTTGTCCCCTGCCGTCAGGGTTAGGTATGATACACTGTAGCAGGTAGCTGTACCAACCGCAACACCTTTCCATTTTTACCCTTGTCTACGTTGCCACCTGTCGGTGACCCCTTGAGCATATAAAAGGAGGCCCATGCGCAACGTAGGGAGAGAGAAAAGAGAACACTCACGCTCGGTCTCGTTAGCTGCTGGGGTGTACTGTAGCACTCCGCGCTCCCGAGCAAGAACTCAATACAAACCACAAAGCAGGAGTAGGGTTTTACAGCAGGAGTAGGGTTTTACGCATCCGTGCGGCCCGAACCTGGGTAAACCGCTCGTGTGCTTCGCCTCGATCCGCTCTTCGTGCGACCCTCGCCCCTGCCGAACCGAAAGGGACTCGGTCCGCCGGTCCCATAGGTGCTCGTGGATTAGTCCCCCGACATCTTTGGCGCGCCAGGTAGGGGGGGGTGGAGGAGGACACTCACGCTCGGTCTCGTTAGCTGCTGGGGTGTACTGTAGCACTCCGCGCTCCCGAGCAAGAACTCAATACAAACCACAAAGCAGGAGTAGGGTTTTACGCATCCGTGCGGCCCGAACCTGGGTAAACTGCTGGTGTGCTTCGCCTCGATCCGCTCTTCGTGTGACCCTCGCCCCCGCCGAACCGAAAGGGACTCGGTCCGTTGGTCCCATAGGTGTTCATGGATTAGTCCCCCGACATCTTTGGCGCGCCAGGTAGGGGAGTCGAGGTTGTGTGAACCAGATCCGGCGTTCACACGAGCTAGATCTTCATCATCTTCATCGACATGCCGCCGAAGAAGAAGGCTTCGGAGGCGGCTGCTCCGTCCGCGCCGAACCCACCACCACCGGAGCAAATGGCTGATGGGGCAGACGTCGGCGGAAGAACGGGCATTGACGAGGGAGCTCACAGTGCTGCCAGGTCCAAGGACAAGGCTGCGCTGCCCATCGGCGGCGTAGCCGGCTCCCACAACGACCGGGCGCACTCCAAGACCTCAGCGTCCGTACATGCACCGCGCCCATCTCAGGAGGCGCGGGACCGGCAGCGTCATGGTACTCACGGTACCATGCGTTTGCTGGACCAAGATCGAGCTGGTGGATCTCGGAGTGCTCAAGACCAGCATGCACACCAACATGCACGGTCGCCTGGACGGGATACTGCTCCTTCTAACATAATTAGAAGTCCGAGCATATCCCGCTCCTCGCACCGTTCGCCACCGCCACCCGCCACTACAGTAGAAGCTTTGGCGCGAGCTCAACTGCTCCTGGACTACCCTCCAACGGCAGACAAGATCGACGACTGGAGGGCCACCATTCAGAGTCTCATCGGCTTCGCCAACGGCGACACTCAACGGCAGCCGAGCACGTCGCAGCCGCGGCAAGTCAGCCAGGCACGAGCCGGTGGTGACAAGACCGGTGGGGGTGCAACCACTGTGCACTCTCCGCCCCGAAGGCCAAGATCGCCGACTCGCCGGATCCACCTCGACAGCGACTCCACCGCGTCATCAGATCCACGAGCTCGTCGCGATCAGTGCCAAGTTCTTCACGAACGACAGCAAGAAGACGCTCGTACTCGCATCGAGCGCCGAAGAGAAGCGCGACGTCAATCGGACCAGCGCGCTGGGCCCTCTGTCGACATGCATGCGCCAGGGGAACCAGGCGACTTGCCGTACGCGGTAGGTTGCCCTGCGTTTACTCTTGAGCCGCGGCAAGTCCAGTGGCCCAGCACGAAGAATTTCAAGCCAGACGTACCAGAGAAGTACGACGGCAAGTCGCATTCGTCGGAGTTCCTCAGCATCTACACCATCGCGGTGCAGGCTGCCGGGGGGCGGGACGACAAGATCCTTGCCAACTAGTTCCCGCTGGTGCTCAAGCCCAACGTCAGGTCCTGGCTCATGCACTTGCCGGACGACTCCATATCCTCCTGGGCAGACCTATGCCATCAGTTTGTCGGTGCCTTTACAGGCGGCCACAAACCTCATGGCCAAGAGAGTGACCTTCATCTGCTCGCCCAGAAGGAAGGAGAGCCCCTGCGCAAGTACATTCAGAGATTTAGCCGTGTACAACACAACATCCCAGATGTCCACCCTACCGCGGTCATCAGCGCGTTCCATCAGAACGTGCGTAACCGCAGGATGCGGGAGGAGATGGCGATGTGCAAGATCAGAGACGTCAGTGAGCTGTATGCCCTGGCCGACAAGTGTGCACGTGCTGAGGAAGGGAGGAAACTCCCCGGAGAGAATACAGGAGCAGGAGGATCTGACAGCGAGGATGCTGCCCCGGCAAAGAAAAACCGGCGGTGGAAGAACAGGAAGAAGAAAGGCAAAGATGTGCTAGTCGTTGAGCAGTCCGGCAACGAAGATGGCGCCAAGAAAGCCAAAGCTGCCAGACTGTGGCGGTCGCCGACAAGCAGGACGGCACCGACAAGCAGTACTGCAAGATCCACCGCACCAAGGGCCATGACCTCCAGAGCTGCAAGAAGGTCGAGCAGCTTGTCCAGCAGCAAAAGGCTGAATACGAGCGACGCGACAAGGAGAGGGCCCAAGGAGGCGCTGGAGAATCCGGCAAGAAGCGCGCCGGCCGGGGAGGACGCCGCGGCAAGGCCAAGCAGCGGCAAGGAGACAGACCTCCCCGCGGCCGCGACAAGGATGAAGATGACGACGACGACGAAGACATGGATGGTGTCGAGACCAGTGAGCAGGAGTTCCAGAAAGCCACAGAGGTCTTGTGCGTTGACGGCGGTGCTTCTCTGCATACTTCGCACCGCCAACTCAAGCAGTGGGTGCGGGAAGTCAATGCGGCGGAACCACCTGTCGAGTCACGCAAGCTTCTGAAATGGTCCAGCACGCCTATCATCTTTGATACTGAGGACCACCCTGATCGCACAACTGTGGTCGGGTGCTTGCCGATGTTGGTTTCACCAACTATCCGCAACCTCAAGGTCACTAAGATGCTAGTTGACGGCGGGGCCGGCTTGAACCTGATCTCCTCCGCTGTACTCTAGAAACTCCAGATCCCTGACAGTGAGCTTGAAGAGACCGGCACATTCCAAGGAATCAACCCGGGAAGGAGCAAGCCGAAGGGGAAGGTCACGTTGCCAGTAACATTTGGCAGCGAGGTGAACTTCAGGACTGAGAGGGTCACTTTTGACGTTGCCGATTTTCCATTGCCTTACAATGGGATACTCGGCCGTCCAGCACTCGCCAAGTTCATGGCAGCCTCTCACTACGCATACAACATGCTGAAGATGCCAGGCCCGATAAGCGTCATCTCTGTCCCTGGCGACAAGAAGGATGCTCTTATCTGCGCCGACAAGATCTACCGGGAAGCGGTAGCCGCAACAGATCGCAAGTCACCTGCCGTTGAAGCTCCTGGGAGGAAGAAGAAGACCAAGTCCGACAAGAGTTCTGATGCCCACTCCGGCAAGCGCACCTCTTCGGAGTGCTGCGCTGCCGTCGAGGACGCACCATCGAGCTCCACCGGCAAGTGTAAGAAGACAATGGCAGCTCCGCCAGAGACCAAGAAGGTGTCCGCCAAGGAGGACGGCACTGGTGGTACCTTCACCATCAGTGCCACTCTCGACCCTAAATAGGAAAGCGCGCTCATTGCTTTCCTGCGGGCGAACGTCGACGTGTTTGCGTGGCAACCGTCTGACATCCCCGGTGTACCCAGGAAAGTAATTGAGCACCATCTTGCCGTTTGTCCTCATGCGCGTCCCGTCAAGCAGAAGGTCAGGAAGCAAGCAGTGGAGCGCCAAGAATTCATTGCAGAAGAGATCAAGAAGTTGGAAGCAGCAGGCCTTGTCAGAGGAGTGCTCCATCCTACGTGGTTGGCCAATCCTGTAGTTGTGCGCAAGGCGAACGGGAAATGGAGACTTTGTATCGACTTTACCGATGTTAACAAAGCTTGTCCCAAAGACCCATTTCCTTTGCCGCACATTGACCAGATTGTTGACTCCACGGCCAGATGTGACTTGCTTTCATTTCTTGACGCATACTTAGGATACCATCAGATCTTCATGGCAGAAGAGGATGAGGAGAAGACCGCATTCATCAGTCCATGTGGCACGTACTGTTTCATACGGATGCCTTTTGGTTTAAAAAATGCTGGTTCAACATTTGCAAGGGTAGTCCATGTCGCTCTTGAGCCACAAATACACAGAAATGTGGAAGCCTACATGGATGACATAGTGGTCAAGAGCAAGGACAAGGCAACTCTGATTCAAGATTTAGATGAGACCTTTGCAAATCTGCGCAAGATCAGCCTCAAGCTCAACCCCGAGAAGTGTGTGTTTGGAGTCCCCTCTGGCAAGCTTCTCGGGTTCTTCGTGTCTCAGCGGGGAATCGAAGCCAATCCCGACAAGATCAAGGCCATTGAGCAGATTGAAGCACCAAAGCGCGTCAAGGATGTACAAAGACTTGCCGGTTGCGTAGCTGCTCTCAGCAGGTTTATCTCTAGGTATGCTGAGCGCGCCCTGCCGTTTTTCAAAATATTGGAAAAGGCAGGTCCAATGAAATGGACTCCGGAAGCGGAGGCCGCGCTGCAAGACTTGAAGAGATACCTGTCCTCCACTCCAACACTTGTCGCACCTAAGCCACAAGAGAAGTTGCTGCTGTATATAGCGGCAACCAATCAAGTGGTTAGTGCTGCGTTAGTAGTAGAGAGGGAGGCAGATGATGAGCCAGCAACCACGGCAGGCACATCCAGCGACAAGCAGGGGGCTTCCCCGACAAGCTCTGGTCCCGACAAGGATGGATCTGCGCAGACGCGCGAGGAGATACAGAAGAGAATGGTACAGCGCCCAGTTTACTTTGTCAGTTCCCTTCTGCAGGGGGCTAGGTCAAGGTACTCTGACGTGCAGAAATTGCTTTTCGGCCTTCTCATGGCCTCGAGAAAGCTGCGCCATTACTTCCAAGCACATGAGATCACAGTTGTCACTCGTTTTCCACTGAAGAGGATACTACAGAATCCAGAAGCGACAGACCGGATTGTTGAGTGGGCACTAGAACTGTCAAGCTTTGGCCTCAAGTTTGAGAGTACTTCAACTATCCAAAGCAGAGCATTGGCAGAATTCATAGCAGAATGGACGCCAACACCAGATGAAGAAATTCCAGAAACAAGCATCCGCGTCGAGGAAGCAAGCAAAGAGTGGTTGATGTACTTTGATGGTGCCTTTTCGCTGCAAGGCGCCGGCGCTGGCGTGCTGCTTGTCGCACCCACCGGAGAGCACCTCAAGTACGTAGTCCAGATGCACTTTCCCAAGGAGCAAGCAACAAACAATACTGCAGAGTATGAAGGCTTGCTTGCGGGTCTCAGGATCGCGGCAGACCTTGGGATCAAGAAGCTCATTGTCAGGGGTGACTCGCAGCTTGTCGTCCGCCAAGTGAACAAGAGCTATCAGAGTCCGTTGATGGAAGCCTACGTCGACGAAGTGAGAAAGCTAGAAGAGCACTTTGACGGCCTACAGATGGAGCATGTTCCAAGAGCTCAGAACGCCATTGCCGATGGCCTATCAAAGTGCGCCTCACTTAAGTTACCTGTGGAACCAGGGATCTTTGTGCTCAAGCTGACTCAACCGTCTGTAACGCCATCAACTAGACAGAGCAAGAAGAGGAAGTTGATTTCTGGTGACTATTTTCCGGCAGAGCTTCCCGAAGCCGCCGCCAAGAAGGTCCCCAAGATCAATGCCAAGAGCGCTGAGGAGCAGTCTGCTCCGGCAAGCCCTAGGGTTTGTTCCGTTGAAGCAGAAGCTCCCGACAAGTTTTGCTCCGGCAAGCTTGCCGGGGAACGTCAAGCTCCGGCAGAGCCACAGGTTCTCGCCGTAGAAGCGGATGTTCCCGCAGCGGCAGATTTGCCTTTAGTCCTTGTTGTCGAGCCACAAGCTCCAGCATGGACACAGCAGATTGTCCGTTTCCTTCAGACAGGAGAACTTCCCGAAGAGCAAGAAGAAGCGGAAAGAGTAGCCCGGCAGTCAAGTATGTACCAGTTTGTCGACAACACACTGTACAGAAGAAGACTCAACGGTGTGAAATTGAAGTGTATTCACCGGGAAGACGGACAAAAGCTGTTGGCAGAGATACATGAGGCATATGTGGTCACCACATTGGCGCAAGAGCACTTGCCGGCAAAGCATTCCGGCAAGGTTTCTTTTGGCCGACAGCCCTCCAGGATGCAACTGCACAAGTAACTAAGTGTGAAGCGTGCCAGTTCCATTCCAAGCAGATACACCAACCAGCTCAAACTCTCTAGACGATCCCTTTATCCTAGTTTCGGTCTGGGGGCTCGACATCCTCGGCCCCTTTCCCCGAGCAGTCGGGGGCTTTGAGTACTTGTACGTTGCAATCGACAAGTTCACAAAGTGGCCGGAAGTGGAAGCAGTGAGGAAGGTGACAGCACAGTCAGCAGTCAAGTTCTTCAGGTCGATTGTTTGCCGCTTCGGGATCCCTAACAGGATAATCACCGACAACAGTACGCAATTCACGAGCCGCACCTTCATGCAGTATGTCCAAGATCTTGGCGCCAAGGTCTGCTTCGCTTCTGTTGCTCACCCGAGAAGCAACGGTCAAGCGGAGAGGGCAAATGCTGAAGTGCTGCGTGGGCTCAAGACCAGGACTTTCGACAGGCTGCACAAGTGCGGAAGAAACTGGATCGAGGAGCTGCCGGTGGTTCTTTGGTCGATCAGGACGACGCCAAATCGAGCCACTGGCCAGACACCTTTCGCTCTAGTCTATGGAGCAGAGGCAGTTCTCCCCACGGAACTCGTATACGGGTCACCTCGAGTGCTCGCTTATGATGAGCTTGAGCAAGAGCAGCTGTGACAAGATGACGCGCTACTCCTTGAGGAAGACCATCTTCAGGCTGCTGTACGAGCTGCTCGCTACCAGCAAGCTTTGCGCCGCTACCATAGCCGCAAAGTTAACGCCAGAAGTCTCGAGGAAGGCGACCTTGTTCTTCGGCGTGTTCAGTCCGCCAAGAATTCCAACAAGTTGACGCCGAAGTGGGAAGGCCCTTACCGGGTGAAACGAGTCACTAGGCCTGGCGCTGTCCGCCTTGAGACCGAAGATAGCATTCCGGTGAGCAATTCCTGGAACATTGAGCATCTTCGTAAGTTTTACCCGTAAGGCGCGGTTGCCGGAACCTGTTCCGGCAACCACCTTTTGTACAAGTCTTGCCGCTGTTGCATGTAATCCTTTGTACAAAGCCGGGCGCAGACCCCGTGCATAAGTAAAGCTCATATGCTCCGCACATCTTGTCAATTTCATGCTTTCTATTTTTTGCATATGTGATCTGACACTTTGTGCAGCACCTACTCCCCGGTAAGCAATAACGAGCCGTAAGGCTCCATATCTTTATTTTCTCCTCTTTCTTTTTTCTCAAGGAAAGGAAGGTTCCCTCGCCCACAAGTTTGCCGGGGGGGGGGGGGGAAAGGAGAAGATACTGGTATGGACCAGGCGTCGTTCAAGAAAGTTTCGCCTTACCGGGAAGCAAACAACAGAAAAGCTAAGTTGCCAAAGTTTGAGCAATCAGATTTTTAAAATTTTTAAGTTATCTCCCTTGAACGACCGCACTTTGTATGGAAAACCTGTGCGCGGAGGAACCAACTCGTAGCTAGTTGCGCCCTTACTTTGTTTCGAGTCCGCTCAATAACTTAAGTGAGCTGCGACTAGTTGCGACAAGGTTTCTTGTCGGTAGCGGCACCGCCAGCAGGCTGCTGACGTCCCGCACTCAGCGCTCGCGGCTAAGGTGCCCGCACCGGCAAGTTCCCTGAAAGCGTAGGGCAAAAACTTACAAAGGGAGGAATCAAGTAAAGGGAATAACATTGCAATCATTACCCGGAATAGAGTTATATTACAAGGTAGCTTGTCGCGGCTCTAACAGATTGTTCTCATAACATGACCAGCAGCGACAAGAAAAGAAGAAAACGGGCGGCTTAGTCTACGCGATCGCCCTCAATCCTCTTGATCCCGCTCACCTTGTCCACAATGGGTGCGACAAGGGTCTTGAGCGCCTCCAGATCAGCATCCGGTGGCAGGGTCTTGAGGACGTTGGTGAGGTTGAGGCCCGGGTTGCGAAAGGCCACCTCCACCAACACCTTTTGAAGAGCTCCCGCGCAGATCTTGCGCGACTCATCGGCCAGCTGCTTTGGGATCCTCTCCCGGAGTCGCTGGAGGGCCGTCGCCACGCCTTTGAAGAACAAGATGAGCTTGGCGCTGGGTTGGAGGTTCTCGTCGGAGGGATACCCGAGATCCTCCATCCCCAGCTGCGCCAGCTCCCTGTCAATGTCTGCGGCAACATTCACGAGACCCTCCGTCCAGTGCTCCACATTCTCCCTAAAAGTGTTCTGGGTGGTAGCGGCACTCGCCAGCAGCGCCTTGTCGGCCTTGACCTCCTCCTTCAAGGCTGCCTCCTGCTCCCTGGCGCCGTCCAGCGTCTTGATCAAAGTAGTCAGCTTCAACTCAAGATCTGCGTTGGAGTCCTTGGCGGCGCTGAGCTCCTTGCCCTTCTCGGCGAGACGAGCCTGCAGCTCTGAGTGGCTGTAGGCGTCCTTCTCCTGCTCACGCTTGAGCGTGGCAAGCTCCTCACCGCTCGCCTTGAGATCGGCCTCCTGCTGCGCCACCTTCGTCTCCAGCTCCTTCTTGGCAGCCTCGGCGGCTGCGGCAGCATCCTCCGCTTGCTTGAGGGCTCCGCCGAATGTTCGCTCGCGCGCGGCAAGCTCCTCCTCGTGGGCGTCAAGGTTGACCTTCCGCTGCACCAGCTCGCCCTCCTGCGCAGACAGCTTTTCAGCGGCAAGCCGCTGTTGCTCTTCGAATTCAGCCTTCTTGAGGAGGAAGGCCTTCTGCTCCTCGGCGAGTTGCTCCCGCTCCTCTGCCAGGGACCGGAGAGCTTCCTGGTTGAGACCCCGGAGCTCCTCCACGTGCTTTTTGATGTCCACTCCCGCCTTCGCAACAAGCGCCTCGCGGGATTCCAGCTTGGCTTGCCGGGCACGATAGAGCGACACCAGCTTCCGCAGTAGCCGCTCCTCCTCAGGCTCGCTGCTGCTGCTGCTCGGCGCGTCAACTAGCGTCAGCCCAGCGGAGGCGAGCACCTCTCCGTCGAAGCTCTCTCCTTCGACCGGCGCCCTGGAGCTCGACGCCCAGGGGAGGTTGATGAAGACGCCATCGCCGACCTTCAAGTAGACGCTTGGCTGGGGCTCTTCAGAGCCTGACGCTGCGGTAGCGGCGGAGGGATCGGCGGTCGGCGTAGCGCCTGGCGCTCCTGCGGCCTCAGGGCCGTCAGTGCGATCGCCAGACCCCCCGCCTGCTTCTGCGGTGGCAGCTTTGGCGGCCTCTGCGCCGACGGGATCGTTAGCACCGGCTGCTTCTTCGGTGGCAGTGGCGTCGTCGGCGGCAACCTCGGTCTCCATCGGCTCCGCAGCAGATGGGTCTGACGGCCGGAAAAGGGAGAAGAGTCAAGCAAATATCCAAAAAAAAGAAGAAGATCAAAAGAAGAAGAACCCAAGGGAAGTTTTGAAGCGAGAGGATTACCTGTACCGGGTTCTGCAGTCGTGGTCTCCGCCGCCGGGGGGCCGCTGGTGCTGTCCCTTGCCGGAGAACTCTCCCTTGCCGGAGACTTCTCCCTTGCCGGAGAACTCTCCCTTGCCGGAGGACTCTCCCTTGGCATTTCGGGGGCGGCCTCCGGGCGCTCCTGGTGGGGCTGCTCTGCTCCTACACAAACCAACAGTCAGATTTCAGCAAAGAAAGAGTATCCATGCGCGCCTAACAGCGGAAAGTGAACCATATACTTACGCTGGGGGATGCTCTGGAGAACAGTTGCCGGGTCCGGCAAGGTTGTCTCGGACGCACCCCCTACTGTCGCGGTGGGTTCGTCCTCGATGATAATCACCGGGACCTTGGCCCTCTTCGCTGCTCTCTGGGCCAGAGTCCTAAAAAGGAATAAGTTCAGAGTAAAGCAAATGAGATACAAGACAAAACAGCAAGAATTGAAGAACTACAAGTACAACAAGAGAATCTTACTCCTCTTCTTCCTCGTCGGAGCTGAACGCGGAGAAGTCGAAGTCCGGCTCACGTCCGGCGCGAGGAGGCGGAGGAGTAGTTTCCCTTGGCCGCTTGGCGGGAACAGTGGCGGTGGTCTGAGACGACCCCGCTCCGGCTGCCGCCGCGGCGTGAGAAGCAGCAGGAGCAGAAGCGGTGGTCCGGGTGGACCCCGCTCCAGTTGCCGCAGCAGCGTGAGGTGCTCCCGCAGCAACAGTGCTTGCCGCGGTGGAGCGTGTCGCGCGGCGCGGCGACTGTTGACTCGCCCGCCGCCCCGCTACGTCCCCGGCCTTGCGGAGACGCCTTCTTGGTGGGGATGGAGGCTCTGCTTGCGGCGAGCTGCCTGAAGATGAGGAGGAAGAGGAGTTGATCTCCAGCGAGCCGCTCGTATCCTCGGCGGGCTCGCTTGACTCGACGTCATGCCCGGCAAGCTCTTTCTCGTCGATGAGCTCCTCTCGCTCGGCACGGCTTGCCGCCTCTGCTGCCTCTGCCTCCTCCACGGTGAATCCAAATTCGCCCGCGGCTGCGGCTGCCGCCGCCTCTTCCAGCCTAGTGGCGATGCGTGTCATCTCCGCATCGGTGGTGTCGCGGGTGAGGCTATTCTTTTCGTCGGAGCGGACCGGCACTTCTACCAAGCCGTCAAAGAACTCCTGCACGACGTCGTCTGCAGGCTCTTGCCAAGTTGGGACAATTCCATGCGAATCGCACAGCGGCATCATTGCACGGATGCGGTCGAGCGCGGAGTTGTTGCACAGCGGAACGACACCCTTCGGCAACCTGAACACTTCGGGATGTTGAGGGTCGTACTTGAACAGCTCCTGGAGCATCGTGTTAAGCTCCATAACAGTGAAGTTGAAGTTGAGGCCTGGACGCAGCCTCATGATATCCGCCACATTCTTGAATTCCCAGGCAGGTCGCCTTCGTTCCTGCAGGGGGGCGATGCGGCGGCGAAGAAAATCTGCGTCAACAGCGCCTACAGTGAGCCCGGCAAGCCTGAGGCATAGGATCCGGGTGACGGCAATCTTCAGCCTATCATCTTCCGGGGCCACGTCACTCCAATCGCTGCCGCGTGCTACTGGGGCTTGGCGCCGGGCGGTAAACGGCTGCGGGTTCTCCTCGACAATCCAGCACCAGTCTGCTCTCCATTCCTCCCACTTACCGCGTAACTCTCCCTCCAGATAAGTGTCCTTCTTGCCGGCCCTCGAGATCCAGGCGATTCCGCCGGATAAAGGCTCTCCTCTCTCTACTCGGGGCATAAAGAAGTGGCGAAAAAGGGCTACATTGGGATAGACTCCGACAAAGTTTTCGCAGAGATGTGCGAAAACTGCCATGGTCAGAACAGCATTGGGGGTGAAGTCAAGGAGGCGGAACCCGTAGGTGTTCGTAATATCGCAGAAAAACTCAGAGAAGGGCGGGCAGAGCCCGCAGTAGAAGAACAAGGCGAAGAAAGGACATCCGTTTGGAGCCATTTTCCAAGCGGCGGCTGGAAGTACCTTCGTGCGCGGATGCGCTCGCGTCTCCGTCGACCAGAAGAGGTAGTAATTCTCCCTCAGCTCCCTCGCGGCGAGCTTGGGGGGGAAGATTGCCCGCTCCTTTCGCAGCGCCGCAAGCCGCTGCGCCTCGGTCGACTTCACAACCTTCCCTTTGTCGGCTCTCGGAGCCATGGCGGAAGTGGTGGAGGAGGTCGACGGCGTTGGTGGTGCTGGTGGCGATGGGGGGCGGGGCGCTGCTCTCTTTCAGCTTTGGGAAGACGAGGGAGCGGCGGAGGTTTCCGAGATTGGAGTAGCAACGGCGAATGGGCGAACTACCCCTATTTCCCATGCTTATAAAGAGGGAGGGGGCAGACGTTCCGCCTTTCCGAATAAAGAAACCACCCACGATCTCTCCCACGACGCCGCATTCAACGCGTGCCGTTCGGGGAGGGCGCGGTGGATACGGGGAGAGATACGGCGTAACCCAGGCCGCGCGTGCCTGTGCCCTGTTTTGGGCCTGGCCCAACAGCGCTCGGCACCGTGTATGGCCCAGGCCCGGGGGCTCCTGTCGGTGTACTAGAGTAGGGGTACCCTAGTATCCCGAACTTGTGCACGGGCAGTCGCAGCATCCCGCGGCAAGGCTTGCCGGGTGACCGCCAAGGTCCTCCGTGGTTCCTTTGGAGCCATTCAAGGACAAAGTATCCAAGCTAAGGAGACAAGACCCCGGCAAGAGGAGCTTGCCGGGAAGGCCAACCAAGGCATCTCAAGGAACTTGCCGCGACGCGCCACGCGTCCCGGCAAGGCCCGGTGAGCGACAAGCTCCCGGACGCGACAAGACAATTGCCGCGGCAAGCCACCACTCTGTGCCCGCGCTCCAGCACATCCACCAACGTGTCGCTCTGGGACCCTTCCAGGCGTACGTGGCGGGAGGCTGTGCAGCCAGCGGTGCGCGGTTGCAAGCGGCGCTGACAAGATTGCCATCGTGGCGAGCGGTGGCGTCCCTGACGGTCCCTTTTGCACTATTTAGGCGACGCAGACGGGCATTTAATGCCCTTGTCCCCTGCCGTCAGGGTTAGGTATGATACACTGTAGCAGGTAGCTGTACCAACCGCAACACCTTTCCATTTTTACCCTTGTCTACGTTGCCACCTGTCGGTGACCCCTTGAGCATATAAAAGGAGGCCCATGCGCAACGTAGGGGAGGAAGGGAACACTCACGCTCGGTCTCGTTAGCTGCTGGGGTGTACTGTAGCACTCCGCGCTCCCGAGCAAGAACTCAATACAAACCACAAAGCAGGAGTAGGGTTTTACGCATCCGTGCGGCCCGAACCTGGGTAAACGCTCGTGTGCTTCGCCTCGATCCGCTCTTCGTGCGACCCTCGCCCCCGCCGAACCGAAAGGGACTCGGTCCGCCGGTCCCATAGGTGCTCGTGGATTAGTCCCCCGCACTTGGATTTTAAAGCGGTTCTCCACTCGTCACCCTCTGTATGCGGATTATAGTCAACCATCTTAAGATCAATTTTTGGAAAATATCTGGCACCACTAAGTTATCTAGCATATCATCTAGGCGTGGAAGATATCGATAGCGAACGTTGAATAGGCATTGATAGGTCTACAATCGGAGCACATGCAGAAAGCTACCGTCCACGTTTTGGCACAAAATTGACCGGTACGGCACAAGGGCTCAAACTTTCACGCACATGTCCATGGTCTATGAGATGCTTTACTTGCCTTTGAATTTCTTTGGTTTCTTCGGGGTTGACACGGTAGGGAGCTTTGTTTGGAAGCGGTGCTCCGGGGATGAGGTCGATGCGGTGCTCAATGCCTCGTAGTGGAGGTAGTCCCGGAGGTAGCTCATCGGGGAAAACATCTTGAAATTCCTGCAATAGAGAAGATAACACCAAAACATCCTGAAACATCTTGAAAACATCTTCTCCGGCACCTTATAGGGGCCGGAGTCAGCATCTTCGTCAGAGGAGCGTCTGCGGGGCCTTCGGGGAAGGTAGCCGGACAATCGATCTGTCCGGCCATCTTCTGCCAGTCCTGTCAAAATTACGGGAGTTTAGATCCCGCATAGAGCCAATCTATATATATAAAACAAATATCCTGTAACAGGCAAAACAACTTACCGCACTGGCGTGGCGCTTCGCGCTGAATCCGCGATCCTCAGTAATGGGGGGAGGGACCGCGGTGCCCTTGAACAGCACCCTCCAGGCATCTTCATGAGTCGTGTCGAAGAGCCTGTTAAGAGTTCGGTGCTGCGCCGGATTGAACTCCCACAAGGTAAACTCCCGTTGTTGGCACGGGAGTATCCGGAGAACGAGCATAACCTGGACTATGTTGACAAGCTTGAGCTTCTTATCCACCATGTTCTGAATACATGACTGGAGTCCGGTCAACTCTTTTGAATTACCCCAGGACAGGCCCTTCTCTTTCCAGGAGGTGAGCCGCATGGGGATGCCAGATCGGAACTCGGGGGCCGCTACCCATGCGGGGTCGCGCGGCTCGGTGATATAGAACCACCCTGATTGCCACCCCTTTATGGTGTCCACGAAGGTGCCCTCGAGCCATGTGATGTTGGGCATCTTGCCCACCATGGCGCCTCCGCACTCCTCCTGGCGGCTGCTCACTACCTTCGGCTTGACATTGAAGGTCTTCAGCCATTAGCCGAAGTGGGGCTTGATGCGGAGGAAGGCCTCGCACACGACGGTAAACGCCGAGATGTTGAGGATGAAGTTTGGGGCTAGATCATGGAAATCCAGGCCGTAATAAAACATGAGCCCCCGGACGAAGGGATGGAGAGGGAATCCTAGTCCGCAGAGGAAATGGGTGAGGAATACCACCCTCTCATGGGGCTCGGGGGTGGGGATGAGCTGTCCCGCTGTCCCTCATTTGGGAGCCGGTGCACGATGTCGTCGTGCAGGTATCCAGCTCTCCTTAGTTTCTTGATGTCTCCCTCCGTGACGGAGGAGACCATCCACTTGCCTCCCGCTCCAGACATGGTTGGAGAAGGTTGAGATGGAAGTGAGGACTTGGGCGCTAGAGCTCGAGTATGCGGGAGCGGATGAGCAGAGGGGGAAGAAGGCGTGGATAGAAAGGTGAATCCTTATCCCTTTATATGGGCGGACGAAATTAAACGTCCCCACTTGCCTAGTAAAACTCGCTTATCCCCCAAGCGCCGCAATTGATGGCGCGGTTGGGTTACCCACGCCCGTATTGATGAGAATCCCGTAATAAGGGGATACGATCTCTGCTTTGACAAGACGTGTCGAAAAACTGCCTCGCGTTATGAGCGGGGCTGGTCAAAAGGAACGGTTCGAATAATCACCGGGCCATGACATAACGTCATGCTGTCAAAACAAGCCAGCAAATTAGATCTGCGAAAAAACATTATTCTCTCTACGGTGAAATGTGGGACTTATTTTGCAGGGTCGGACACTATCCTCGTATTCAACTTCTTCTGTAATGTATTCGGAGAAGGAACCCGCCTTGCAATGCCGAAGACAACTGCGTGCCGGACTCATCGTCATTGAAGCCTGGTTCAGGGGCTATTGTGGGAGTCCTGGATTAGGGGGTCTCCGGACAGCCGGACTATCTCCATTGGCCGGACTGTTAGACTATGAAGATACAAGATTGAAGACTTCGTCTCGTGTCCGGATGGGACTCTACTTGGCGTGGAAGGCAAGCTAGGCAATACGTATATGGATATCTCCTCCTTTGTAACCGACCTTGTGTAACCCTAACCCTGTTCGGTGTCTATATAAACCGGAGGGTTTTAGTCCATAGGACAACAATCACAACATACAATCATACCGTAGGCTAGCTTCTAGGGTTTAGCCTCTCTGATCTCGTGGTAGATCTACTCTTGTAACACCCATATCTTCAATATTAATCAAGAAGGACGTAGGGTTTTACCTCCATCAAGAGGGCCCGAACCTGGGTAAAACTTCGTGTCCCTTGCCTCCTGTTACCATCCGGCCTAGACGCACAGTTCGGGACCCCCTACCCGAGATCCGCCGGTTTTGACACCGACAATGACCTACGATCAAATGTTCTCATTTGACTCCTAAGTCAATATACTCATATATAGATGACCTAGTCATCGCCAATTGCTTGATAGATGCTAGAATTGGTTGTGCATGCTTCGCCACATATTTCATTTGCCATTTTATTATGTGAGCATGTTGGTTGCATAATTTACTCATTCGAGGACATCCACTTGTTGTTTTGATTGTTTGGTTCCTTTTTATTTTGCCAAGTGGATGGACAAGAATGCATAAGAACCTTCTTTAGCTATCTATGCTTTTCTTGTCTCAAACTCTATTCATGCTACATCACAAAGTTTGATCAAGTCAGATTCGAACCACTCTGAGTGAGGAGCACTCGGAGTCCCCGATTCGTCATAGACTTAAACTTCCAAAACTTCTTTGTGCGTTTCGGTCTGACCGATTCATCCATTTCGGTCATACCGAGATCACTAAGTTGATCTAGGTTTTCAATCTCAGTGCAACCGATTTGAACTTTTCGGTCACACCGACAGGGTCAGGCTATATATATCCCCGGGCGAAAATTTGAAAAAATTTCTGAACCCCTTCGCCCGCGCTCAGCCTGCTCTGCCTCCCTGGGTCTCCGGATCGTCCTCCTCATCGCCAGCTGCCTCCCAACGCTGGTCTCCACCGCCGTCAACGAAAATCGTCTCCGACGTTGCCGCCGTAGCAGGTCCATCGCCGCACTTAGGGTATGGACTTGATCCTTGTGCTAATCTCACTTAGATTCCTAGCACATTGTTTTGCCATGTATCTTGCCACGATTGAAATCATTCTATCCAGCGAAATCACTCCGTAGTTTAGTTGTGGATTGAAAATTTAGGGCTAGGTTTCCGCCGAAATCATCTCGGGCCAACCGAGTTGTTGAAATCGGTTCCACCGATTTGGCTAAGGCCATTGCACATGTGTTTCTCGGTCTGACCGAGAATTGCAAATCGGTGTGACCAAGTTCAATACTTTGTGAAACCCTAGCAGTCTCGGTGCCACCGACAGACGGAGTTCACTAGTTTAGGTTCCACAAGCTGCTTCGGTATCACCGAGTTTTCAAATCGGTAGATTCGAAATGCTTTCTGTGGAAAACTAAAACTAAGTTTTAACTTATTCTTTTGCAAAAACCTCTGTACTTTGTGATGCTCATCCAATCTACCTCATCTATAATCTATTCACAGGGTCTGCTGTCAGTATTTCCATCATGTTAGATCAGAGTGAGAGCCAGAACAAGTCTGAGGAGCAAGTCAACATGAGTGAGGGCACTAGTCCCTCTAGCAGCTTTGATGAGGGAAGCAGGAGTACACCCAGCAACTTGCCTAAGGCAGCCACCAGGACCAGAAAGAAGAGAACCTCGGATTCTGAGGATGAGGACTATGTGGCTGTTGAGGAAGAGGCCACCTCAAAGAAGAAAGTTCTGAAAAAGGAATATGACATAGCTGCTACCACTAAGCCAAGAATGAAGACAAAGATTCCTGCCAAGAGAGTTCCTATGTCAAAGGCCAGAGCATCCACTCCTGAAACCCCCAAGCCACCAGAAGAGGCAGTTGGAGAAGGCAAGAAAAGGAAGGAAAGGGTCAACAAGACCACTGCCAGAGTTCTTGGCAGATCCTCAATTATGAGAGATTCTGAAGAAGAGGAAGAGGAAGAGAATGCAGCACGAACACCCAAAGCTCAAAAGCTTATGGGAGATGCTATAAGGGCAGGGGCTGCTCCATCTAAGCCCAAAACTGCTCCTAAGATTGCTGTTCCAGCTCCAAAGCCAAAACCCAAGAGGAGCACCAGGAACATCCCTACTGAGGAGAAGAACAAGGCCCCAGTGCCTCAAGCTACTGAAGAAGAAGATGATTCTGTTGTTTTGAGGAAGTTGAAGCCCAAAATTCTAGATCACAATGATGCTCATCAAGTAGCAGAGAATATGAAAATCAGGAAGGCTTCAGGATTGAGGCTATGGAGAGAGTCTGATCCATATGCCACCAGGAGAAGGACTGCTGTGGACTACAGGTTCCATACAAAGGAACATCAGGACTTCTATGAGACAGTGTTACTTGACAAGAAGCCCATAGTGTGTGACATGAGATGGGTTGATTGGAAATTCATTGAGGAAAATGAGGATCACTTCCATGGTGTATATGACAACTTCAAGGCATGTGGAGTCGATGAGTTTGTGGCTCAGAAGCTCACAAAGTGGAATGATGAGCTTATTATGCAGTTCTACTACACATCTCATTTCTACCCAGATGGAAGGATTGTCTGGATGTCTGAAGGTACTAGGTACCAGTCAACGGTTGAAGAATGGGCAAAATTGATCAATGCTCCTGAGGAGAATGAAGATGACTTGGATGTCTATGCCAATAAGAAGAAGGATCACAACACCATGGCACATATGTACAAAGAGATCCCAGATGCTGCTCTTGAGACACACAAGTTTGGATCAGTACATTACCTTCTGTCAGGCTTGCCAACAATCAACTGGATCCTCAGGCACACTCTCTTGCCAAAGTCAGGTGATCACAAGATGATCAGAGGCCATGCAATTAACCTGCTTCACATATTTGATGTGCCTCAAAAGTTCAAAGTCATGAGCCTAATTGTGGAAACCATAAAGAGAACAGCTGCGGATCAGAAGAGAAGTTGTGGGTATGCCCCACAGATCCAGGAGCTAATCAACTCCAAGATGGGCACTGACACATACCTCTTGGACAAGGAACACATGCCCATCTACCCAGACTTTGAGGACAACACTGTGGTGATGGATGAGAATGAACCATCTTCTGTGCAAGCAGAAGCAAAGAGGGAGAAGTCAAGGACTAAAAAGGCTGTAAAGATGCCAACCACTGATGAGGCATCTCAGTACCTTCTAAAGAGCAAGCAAGATCATCTTGGCTACTTGATTGCCTCCACTCTAAGGATTGAGAAGGGATTGGCCACCCTGACTCAAAACCAGGAGAGCTTGGAGAGGATCGTGGAGCAGAAGTTCGATGATTTAGATGTGAAGGTCACCGAGATACAGTCAGTTGTTGAGCAACTTCAGGATGAAGTGCAGGAGAAGAAGGGCAAGTCTACCACTGATGCTTTTGCTAGAGTGCCCACAGGACAGAGATCTGCTGCAGTGCCAGTTACAGACACCAGAGCAACTTCATCTGCACCAGCTACAGCTTCAGTGCCACGAGCTCCAGCACCCACTCCACCAGCTCCATCTACATCAACTGATGCCTTCGTCCTTGGAGTTTTATCTACACCACCACCTGAAGACCAAGCCTGAGAGTCGATCTAGCACTATGCATTTTTATGAACTTTTTGGAACTTGTTGCCAAAGGGTGAGAAAATGTATAGATCATAGGCTTCGAGAGAGAGAGAGAGTGTTGCTTTTTATTCTCTCTTATTGTTTGGTGGTTGAACTTTGTTTATTTGCTTGTTTGAGATACTTTATGCTTGTGTGTGATACTTGGATGATCATGTGTTTGATCATATGCTACCTTAATGCTTGTTGGATGACATTATCCTTTTATATCCCCATATGATCATTCACTTTGCTTGGTGATGAGTGCATGTATTTAATTATTATTATTTTGAGCGCTCCACCAAGATGTATGTGACGTGGAAGAGTAACCTAGATCCTAACTCATTGTGCATTGTAGTCCAAATCAAATCTTAAACTATGCACAAATTTAGGGGGAGCTCTTGCTTTTCACATACTTCTCAAAGCAACAATGTTTTTCATTCTTATTATCATTTGTCAAAGCTTTGATCTATATGTTGTCATCAATTACCAAAAAGGGGGAGATTGAAAGTGGAACTATCCCTAGGTGGTTTTGGTAATTCCTAACAACATATAGCTCATTGAGCTAATGCCATTTCAAGATTAATATCTCAGGAAAGCTCAATGATTGGCATGGCATGGATGAGAAAAGTGGACCCCTCAAAATGCTAAGGACAAAAGGATTGGATCAAGCTCAAAGCTCAAGACTCTACATTTTCTATTTTAGTGATCCAAGATCACATTGAGTCTATAGGAAAAGCCAATACTATCAAGGAGGGATGAGGTGTTGCTTAATGAGGCTCTTGCTCAAAATGCTTAGTGATATGCTCCAAAGCCCTCAACTACTTTCTCACATCCACATATGACCTAAACCAAAAGTCAAACTTGGCCCCACCGATTCTTTCTATCTGACGCCACCGAGTTCAGATATCATAGACACTGCCACAAACCCTAGGCAAATCGGTCTCACCGATAGGGATCTCGGTCTCACCGAGATGGGATTGTAATCTCTGTGTTTCCCTTCGTAACGTTTCGGTCCCACCGAGATGAGCGATCGGTCCCACCGAGATTGCAATGTAAACTCTCTGTTTCCCTTTTGTAACATTTCGGTCTCACCGAAATGAGCGAATCGGTCCCACAAAGTTTACCTAACCAACTCTCTGGTTAGCTTATTACCAAAATCGGTCTCACCGAGATTACGTTATGCCCTAACCCTAACCATATCGGTCCTACCGAGTTGCATGTTGGTCCCACCGAAACTCCTAACAGTCACTAGCTTTGCTGAATCGGTCCGACCGAGTTTATCAATTCGGTCCCACCGAGATTGGCAAGTTGTGTGTAACGGTTAGATTTTGTGTGGAGGCTATATATACCCCTCCACCACCTCTTCATTCGTGGAGAGAGCCATCAGAATGAACCTACACTTCCAACTTACCTTTTTCTGAGAGAGAACCACCTACACTTGTGTTGAGGCCAAGATATTCCATTCTTACCATATGAATCTTGATCTCTAGCCTTCCCCAAGTTGCTTTCCACTCAAATCCTCTTTCCACCAAATCCATATCCTGTGAGAGAGAGTTGAGTGTTGGGGAGACTATCATTTGAAGCACAAGAGCAAGGGGTTCATCATCAACACACCATTTGTTACTTCTTGGAGAGTGGTGTCTCCTAGATTGGCTAGGTGTCACTTGGGAGCCTCCGACAAGATTGTGGAGTTGAACCAAGGAGTTTGTAAGGGCAAGGAGATCGCCTACTTCGTGAAGATCTACCGCTAGTGAGGCAAGTCCTTTGTGGGCGATGGCCATGGTGGGATAGACAAGGTTGCTTCTTCGTGGACCCTTCGTGGGTGGAGCCCTCCGTGGACTCGCGCAACCGTTACCCTTCGTGGGTTGAAGTCTCCATCAACGTGGATGTACGATAGCACCACCTATCGGAACCACGACAAAAACATCCATGTCTCCTATTGCGTTTGAATCTTCCAAACCTGATATAGGATGAAATCCTAGAGGGGGATCTTTTCACACTTGGAGGGGGAAAAGGGCAAACTCTCAAGAACACAAAGAGGAAATCACTCAAACAATTCCCCAATTACACATCCACTAGGATAGCAACATAAGATCCACAAGTCACAAACACAATCAAAGGAAAGATACAATGGCAAAGTTCTTCCCACTCCTAGGAGATGAGGTCTTGAAGATAGTATTCTCCTAGAGAAGGTCTTGAAATACACTAGGATTCTTCCCAAAGGGGCCTTGATTCCACAATTGGGAAGGTAGAAGGAGCAAAGCTCACAAATATCTCATCTCATACTTTGCTAACCCTAAAGATAGCCCTAGGTACGGTTTATATAGTCTTGGGGTCGAAGTAGATGAAGAGGGGCTCTGATTGGGGATCTTAGCCGTCCATCCTGGGAGGCCCGTGCGCACGGGGTAAGTTGGCCCCGTGCGCACGGGGGTCCCGTGGACATGGTACAGGCCCGTGCGCACGGGGTGCTCCAACGTCAACTCCCTGGATAGCCCGTGGGCACGGGGTCTCGGGGGCCCGTGCGCATGGGGTCACCTGGGACTTCCAGTTTTGCTGCTGTCGCACTCCGTCTTGGTCCGCGTGGCCTTGGGGTGGTTCCTCTTCTCCTTGGGGGTGCTCCTGAGCCCGTTGGTGGTGTTCCTCTTCGTACCTAATGAGACATAGCGTATCTTGGTGAGGTAGCAACAATGTTCCATTCGTATCCATATGCAAACTAAGTAGGAAGGAGCTCACCTCGGTTTCCAAAGCACGTGCTCTAGCTCTTGTTATAGGTCCACGTGGGGCTTGATGTGTCGGTGTAGAGTCCATGGGGATGATGGAAGGATGCTCCGCATCATCTCCCCCCCCTTGGGAGAGATCCGTCCACGGATCGTGATCTTCATCACCATGGTACTTGGCCAAGTCTTTGATGTTGAATGTGTCGCTCACATTGTACTTGTCTCGTGGGATGTCGACCTTGTAGGATTTGTTGTTGTAGCGTGCGAGTACCTTGAATGGGCCATCGGCTCTTGGAAGTAGCTTGGACTTGCGCTCCTTGGGAAAACGATCCTTGCGTAGATGTACCCAAACTAGGTCACCCGGTTGGAACACCATTGGGGACTTGTTGGAGTTGCGCTTGGTTGCGAGTCGTTGTACTTGGCGCTCTATGGTGTGCCTTGTATCTTCATGCATCTTCTTGAGGTGGTTCACTCGGTCGCTCGCGTCCATGTTGATGCGCTCTTGTAGTGGTAGAGGAAGAATGTCCAATGGGGACAATGGGTTGAATCCATAGACGACCTCGAAAGGGGACTTGCCAGTAGTCGAATGTCTTGCACGGTTGTAGGCGAACTCGGCGATTGGGAGACACTCCTCCCAGTCCTTGATGTTCTTCTTTATCAAGACTCATAGTAGAGTGGAGAGTGTACGGTTCGTCACCTCCGTTTGGCCGTCGGTTTGAGGGTGGTACACCATGGAGAAGAGTAACTTCATTCCGAGCTTGGCGCATAAGGTCTTCCAAAAGTAACTCAAGAACTTGACGTCGCGATCCGAGACAATTGTCCTTGACATTCCATGAAGACGTAATATTTCCCTACAAAACAAATTTGCAACATGTGAAGCATCGTCTATCTTGTTGCAAGGAATGAAATGAGACATTTTGGAGAAACGGTCCACAACGACAAATATGGAATCTTTCCCATTTCGAGTTCTAGGCAAACCAAGTACAAAGTCCATGCTAATGTCTTCCCAAGGTTGGTATGGAATTGGTAAAGGCATATAGAGACCATGAGATTGAGCTTTGGACTTAGCTTTGCGACATGTAGAACATCGGTTGGTGAAACGATTGACGTCCCAAAACATCTTTGGCCAAAAGTAACTCTTCGAGAGCGTGGTGAACGTCTTGTCGCGTCCGAAGTGTCCCTTTAAGCCTCCTCCATGGGATTCCTGCAAAAGCAACAAACGAAGGGATGACTCGGGGATGCAGAGTTTGTTAGCTCTCATAAGATAGCCATCGTTGATGTAATAGCGTTCCCAAGATGTATTCGACAAACACTTGGCATAAGGAGTAGCAAAAGTTGCATCATGCTCATACAAGTCTTTGATATGCTCGAAGCCAATGACATCTAACTCAAGTTGCGTGACAAGCATGCATATGCGGGAAAGAGCATCCGCTACGATGTTTTCTTTACCCTTGATGTACTTGATGACATAGGGAAAAGACTCAATAAATTCACTCCATTTAGCATGACGCTTGTTCAACTTAGTTTGACCCTTAAGATACTTGAGGGTCTCATGATCGGTATGAATGATAAACTCATGGGGACGAAGGTAATGTTCCCATTCATGCAAGACACGGACTAAAGCATATAACTCTTTGTCATAGATAGGGTAATTGAGTTGCGCTCCGGAAAGTTTCTCACTAAAGTAAGCTATGGGGCGCTTCTCTTGCGTTAACACACCTCCTATGCCATTACCACTAGCATCACAATGAATTTCAAAAGGTTTATCGAAGTTGGGTAAAGCAAGCACGGGAGCATGTGTAAGCAAATTCTTAAGCTCATTGAATGCGATATCTTGGGATGGTCCCCAAATAAAAGGCACATTCCTCTTGCTCAAAGCATGCAAAGGCGAAGCAATGGTGCTAAAATCCTTCACAAAGCGACGATAGAAACCCGCAAGACCAAGGAAACTATGCACTTGATGCAAGTTGGTTGGTTGCGGCCAAGTCTTAATAGCATTGATCTTGGACTCATCTACATGAACACCCTTAGAAGAAACCACAAAACCCAAGAAAACGAGCTTATCAACACCAGAAAGGCATTTCTCCATATTAGCATAGAGGCGCTCTTTTCTAAGAGTTTGCAAAACGGTGCGGACATGGGTGACATGCTCTTTGATAGATTTGATAAACACAAGGATGTCATCAAAGTAAACCACAACAAACTCACCAATATAAGGGTGAAAGACATGATGCATAAGGTGCATAAAAGTGCCCGGTGCTTCCGAAAGACCCATAGGCATGACTAACCACTCATACAAACCAAACTTGGTGTCGGTGTACTAGAGTAGGGGTACCCTAGTATCCCGAACTTGTGCATGGGCAGTCGCAGCATCCCGCGGCAAGGCTTGCCGGGTGACCGCCAAGGTCCTCCGTGGTTCCTTTGGAGCCATTCAAGGACAAAGTATCCAAGCTAAGGAGAAAAGACCCCGGCAAGAGGAGCTTGCCGGGAAGGCCAACCAAGGCATCTCAAGGAACTTGCCGCGACGCGCCACGCGTCCCGGCAAGGCCCGGTGAGCGACAAGCTCCCGGACGCGATAAGACAACGACCGCGGCAAGGCGCTTGCCGCGGCAAGCCACCACTCTGTGCCCGCGCTCCAGCACATCCACCAACGTGTCGCTCTGGGACCCTCCCAGGCGTACGTGGCGGGAGGCTGTGCAGCCAGCGGTGCGCGGTTGCAAGCGGCGCTGACAAGATTGCCATCGTGGCGAGCGGTGGCGTCCCTGACGGTCCCTTTTGCACTATTTAGGCGACGCAGACGGGCATTAATGCCCTTGTCCCCTGCCGTCAGGGTTAGGTATGATACACTGTAGCAGGTAGCTGTACCAACCGCAACACCTTTCCATTTTTACCCTTGTCTACGTTGCCACCTGTCGGTGACCCCTTGAGCATATAAAAGGAGGCCCATGCGCAACGTAGGGAGAGAAGAAAAAGAGAACACTCACGCTCGGTCTCGTTAGCTGCTGGGGTGTACTGTAGCACTCCGCGCTCCCGAGCAAGAACTCAATACAAACCACAAAGCAGGAGTAGGGTTTTACGCATCCGTGCGGCCCGAACCTGGGTAAACCGCTCGTGTGCTTCGCCTCGATCCTCTCTTCGTGCGACCCTCGCCCCCGCCGAACTGAAAGGGACTCGGTCCGCCGGTCCCATAGGTGCTCGTGGATTAGTCCCCCGACACTTGGTTTTGAAAGCGGTTCTCCATTCGTCACCCTCTTGTATGCGGATTTGATAGTAACCACTCTTAAGATCAATTTTGGAAAATATAGTGGCACCACTAAGTTCATCTAGCATATCATCTAGGCGTGGAATGGGATATCGATAGCGAACGGTGATAGCATTGATAGGTCTACAATCGGAGCACATGCGAAAGCTACCGTCACGTTTTGGCACAAGAATGACCGGTACGGCACAAGGGCTCAAACTTTCACGCACATGTCCATGGTCTATGAGATGCTTTACTTGCCTTTGAATTTCTTTGGTTTCTTTGGGGTTGACGCGGTAGGGAGCTTTGTTCGGAAGCGGTGCTCCGGGGATGAGGTCGATGCGGTGCTCAATGCCTCGTAGTGGAGGTAGTCCCGGAGGTAGCTCATCGGGGAAAACATCTTGAAATTCCTGCAATAGAGAAGATAACACCAAAGGTAGATTGTGAGAGGTGTTAGTTTTTGGTGCCTCGTCCTCGCACAATAGGACGTAGTGTAGGACACTTGATGGGTTCTCACACACTTCTCTCATCTCACGTTTGGTGGCAAATAGGACTAAGTTTTTCTTGTCGCTCATCGTGGAGGCACTCAATTTGGACTTGTGGCGCTCACTCTCTTTTTGGTGGTTCGCTCGCTCACTATTCTCTCCACGATGGGTGTTTTTCTTGTGGGCGAGCACTTGGCTTGGAGACATAGGACATAGTACAAACTCTTTCCCTTTCATTTTGAAGCTATAGTGATTGGTACGCCCATTGTGAATGACACCTCGGTCGAATTGCCATGGCCTCCCAAGAAGGAGGTGGCAAACGGTCATCGGAAGAACATCACACTCCAAAGTGTCTTCATAGGCGCCGATCTTGAAAGATACTTGTACTCGATGCTCGACTTGTATGGTGCCGGTGTCACTTAGCCATTGAACCTTGTAGGGGTGAGGGTGCTTCATCTTGACCAATTGGAGTTTGGAGCATAGTTCTTCACCTGCTAAGTTGTGGCAACTACCTCCATCGATGATGAACTTGACAGACCGTCCGTTAATGCCGGCCTTTGTGTGGAAGATATGGCATCTTTGATCTTCGTCTTGTTGATGTTGAAGAGTTAAGACCTTGGAGACAACAAGAGCGGGACTTGAATCTTCATCACAAAAGACTTGATCATCTTCGTCTTCGTTGTTCACTTGTCGGTGCATGGCCACTTGCTCAAGGGCTTCCATTTCTCCTTCACTCATGGAGTCGTAGGTTCCGTCATCGTTGAGGATCATGGTGCGCTTGTTTGTGCACTCGAAGGACTTGTGGCCTCGACCTCCGCATGTGAAACATTTTATGGAACTTGTCTTGATGGTCTCATCGGTTGGAGTAGATGATGATGAAGTTTTCGGCTTGAAGTTGCTTGTAGTAGGAGGACGACTTGCGCTTGTCGAAGTCTTCTTGTAACTTGACTTGTCGCCGGTACTTGGTGATGCTCTAGTTGAGGTAGGAGTTGCCGAAGTCGTGGGAGCTTGATAAGAGGAGCCGTAGGTCTTGGACGAGTACTTGGCATATTTGAAGTCATCTTGCACTTGGCGTTCCACTTTGGTGGCTTGGTGCACTAGCTTGATGAGATTTGAGTATGGTTGGAAGTCGGCGATCTTCTTGATGGGATGGTTGAGGCCATTCAAGAAGCGTGCCATTGTTTGCTCATCATCTTCCGTGACATTGGCTCTTATCATTGCAATCTCCATCTCCTTGTAGTATTCTTCAACGCTCTTGGTTCCTTGCTTGAGTTGTTGGAGTTTCTTGAAGAGGTCGCGGTTGTAGTAGGTAGGTACGAAGCATGCTCTCATGACATCCTTCATTTGCGCCCAAGTAGTGATGGGTGGATCACCTCTTGCCTCTTGGCGCTCAATGACTTGTTCCCACCAAATAAGGACATAGTCTTGGAACTCAAGGGATGCCATCGCGACCTTCTTCTCTTCTTCATAATTGTGCAAAAGGAAGATCTTGTCAACTTTCAATGCCCATGAAAGGTACTCTTCGGGATCGTTGCTTCCGTTGAACTTGGGCATGGTGAACTTGAGCTTGCCGTAGCATTGCTCTTCATTGTATTGGGGTCGGGGATGATGACGCCCATGTTGTAGATGATTGTTCCACTCGTGGTGCTCTTGACACGGAGGGTTGTCAACCTCATGTTGCTCTTGTCGTGGAGGATTTCCATTGTCTTCATGCTCTCGATGAACTTGATATTGTTGGCGAGCTTGTGGGGGAGCTTCACGAGCTCGAGGAGGAACTTGACGATGCACGCGAGCTTGAAATCTTTGTTCTTGAATTTCTTTGCGAAATGCTTCCTCTTGTTCATGGGCTTGACGGCCTCGGTCGGCAACGGCTCGAATCGAATCGCGTAGAGCTTGTTGTGCCACAAGTGCTTGAGCGTCATGGAGTTGTTGCTCTTGACGTTGTTCCTCGACATCTTGTGCATTTTGGTGTAGACGCGCTCGTTATTCCTCTTCATGCTGGCGTTGTCGTTTCCATTCTCGTGCTAGCGCAAAGGCCTCTTGAGTTTGACGTTGTCGGCACTCTTGAGAGTCGGTGTCTCATAGGGGATTGAGGCTTGCTTGACGGTCGATGCGCGCGGCTCGACGAAGAGTGTTCGATGTCGGTGTACTTGAGCTGGAGAGGGTGAAGTCGGAGTGGCGGCTTGAACGGCTCCTTCTTGAAGAGGAAGACGAGTGGTTGAGCAACAAAGCACGAATTTCGTCCATCCTTGCATCATTCTCTTCCTTGTGATCGTCGAGCTTGTGGTCGAAGTAGTCCCTTGTACGTTGCTCGGAAAGTCGCAAGTCGGCGGCAAGGTTGTCGATGCGTTCACTCATAGCTTGTTGCTCTTGATGCAAAGCACGTTGTGCACCAAAGAGGTGACTCTTCGTGACGAAGGAGTTCATGTCGTCGTCTTGCTCCATGAAGAGTGGGTTGGCAGAAGTACTTGGCCTATCCATCAATGAGAAAGTGGTGGTGAGTAGGAAAAATGAGAGAACAAAACCAAAGTTACCTTTTCCGAAGATTGTGGATGTAACAAGTAAGATCTCACGTGATGCTATAATAGGGGAATTGGTACCGTGAATTGTTTCTCACACCTACAAGTAAAAGGCTTATGGAGGAGCTCGGTTAGGATGGTGGCAAAAATTTCAAGCAAATGTTAGTCAAGATGTCGATAAGGTTGAGAAGATTCACAAAAATGCAAGTAAAAACAAATAGATCAAACCCAATGGTATCACTAGGAACACACACACGGAAGATAGATGGGATCCGCACAACCAAGGGGTGAGCTCAAAATGTGCAACCACGGAAAATGCTCTTGTTGTGCAAATACTAGAGAGACGCTAGCTCGATTGCTCAAATGGGCTAGATATGCGTGTGCACCAACCTATAAGAGAAACGTGCCGTCTTCAATCCCAGCTATGCTACGTATGAGGTGTCGAAGATGATATGCAAAATGGCTCGATGCTATTGTTTACGAGCTCTTTGTTGCTCCTCTTTTGCTTAAAAGCTTTTCTTGTTGTTTTTTTGAAGCTAGAGCCAAGTATGATATGAGACAAGTATGTAAGATATGCACGGGAGAGACTTATGGCACTAATATGGTAACAAGATCACTATGGTGCACAATAGCATGGCCCGGCAATTCTCAACTTGCTAGTCTCGATGGGTAAGCTACGCGAAATGGCTCGGGTTATCAATGCAAAAGCAAGGGTGAGATGTCATCGAGGTTACCGTCCGATCGTACGGTAAGAATGAAGTTGGTGAAGCCGGTGTGGTGTCCGAGTTGATGATCGAGTGGCAGCGATGATGATGTCCAAATGCGCCTAAGTAGCCGAAACACCTTAGGACACAAGAGAAACCGCGGTCCGAAACTCAACAACCACGAGAAATAGTGCGGAAGAACACGAGTGTTGGTTTGGAAGCAAAATGGTGCAAAACAAAAGATGGCCAGAAGTTTCTGGATGGTCCGTGCGCATGGGGTAAGTGAGGCCCATGTGCACGGGGTGTGCTGGGAGCGGATGAACAGCTCCGGATCCGTGGGGATTTTCCAAGATAAGGACTATTTCGAGGATTTGGAATGTGGGGAAGCAGGAAGATGGGTAGATCCACTTGCCAAACTCCAAATTCGTGGAGCAAAACAACCAAATCTCACAAGATCCAACAAATTGCAAGAAAATTTTTTTGGGCTATTTTTGTGGGGATTTTCGAATTTGGACGAAAAACAACAAAATCAAGCTAGCAAATGGGGGGATGGGACTCCAAGATGTGAATCAACCTTGCTCATGATACCAAATGATATAGGATGAAATCCTAGAGGGGGATCTTTTCACACTTGGAGGGGGAAAAGGGCAAACTCTCAAGAACACAAAGAGGAAATCACTCAAACAATTCCCCAATTACACATCCACTAGGATAGCAACATAAGATCCACAAGTCACAAACACAATCAAAGGAAAGATACAATGGCAAAGTTCTTCCCACTCATAGGAGATGAGGTCTTGAAGATAGTCTTCTCCTAGAGGAGGTCTTGAAATCCACTAGGATTTTTCCCAAAGGGGCCTTGATTCCACAAGTGGGAAGGTAGAAGGAGCAAAGCTCACAAATATCTCATCTCATACTTTGCTAACCCTAAACATAGCCCTAGGTACGGTTTATATAGTCTTGGGGTCGAAGTAGATGAAGAGGGGCTCGGATTGGGGATCTCAGCCATCCATCTTGGGAGGCCCGTGCGCACGGGGTAAGTTGGGCCCGTGCGCACGGGGGTCCCGTGGGCACGGTACAGGCCCGTGCGCACGGGGTGCTCCAGCGTCAACTCCCTGGATAGCCCATGGGCACGGGGTCTCGAGGGCCCATGCGCACGGGGTCACCTGGGACTTCCAGTTTTGCTGCTGTTGCACTCCGTCTTGGTCCGCGTGGCCTTGGGGTGGTTCCTCTTCTCCTTGGGGGTGCTCCTGAGCCCCTTGGTGGTGTTCCTCTTCGTACGTAATGAGACATAGCGTATCTTGGTGAGGTAGCAACAATGTTCCATTCGTATCCATATGCAAGCTAAGTAGGAAGGAGTTCACCTTGGTTTCCAAAGCACGTGCTCTAGCTCTTGTTATAGGTCCACGTGGGGCTTGATGTGTCGGTGTAGAGTCCATGGGGATGATGGAAGGATGCTCCACATCAAAACCCCTCCCTTTACATTCTTGCAAGTTGCATGCTTTACTTTCCTCTGCTCATATACTCTTTGCATGCTTGCTTGAATTGTGTTAAGATTGCTTGACTTGTCCAAAGTTGCTAAAATCTGCCAAGAACTAAAACTAGGAAAAGGATAAGTTTTATTTGGTCAAGTAGTCTAATCACCCCCCTCTAGACATACTTTCGATCCTACAGGTACCAAAGTAATCCAGGATTTGATCACTCGACAGTAGTCAAGAACATCCTGAAATACCTGAAAAGGACTAAGGATATGTTTCTAGTTTATGGAGGTGACAAAGAGCTCGTCGTAAATGGTTATGTCGATGCAAGCTTTGTCACTGATCTGGATGACCTCTAAGTCACAAACCGAATATGTATTTTTTTATTGAATGGTGGAGCTGTCAGTTGGTGCAGTTCCAAGCAAAGCGTCGTGGCGGGATCTACGTGTGAAGCGGAGTACGTAGCTGCTTCGGAAGCAGCAAATGAAGGAGTCTGGATGAAGGAGTTCATATCCGATCTAGGTGTCATACCTAGTGCATCGGGTCCAATGAAAATATTTTGTGACAATACTGGTGCAATTGCCTTGGCAAAGGAATCCAGATTTCACAAGAGAACCAAGCACATGAAGAGACGCTTCAATTCCATCCGCGATCAAGTCAAGGAGGGAGACATAGAGATTTGTAAGATGCAAAAGGATCTGAATGTTGCATACCCGTTGACTAAGCCTCTCTCACGAGCAAAACATGATCAGCACCAAGACTCCATGGGTGTTAGAATCATTACAATGTAATCTAGATTATTGACTCTAGTGCAAGTGGGAGACTGAAGGAAATATGCCCTAGAGGCAATAATAAAGTTGTTATTTATATTTCCTTATATCATGATAAATGTTTATTATTCATGCTAGAATTGTATTAACTGGAAACTTAGTACATGTGTGAATACGTAGACAAACAGAGTGTCACTAGTATGTCTCTACCTGACTAGCTCATTGATCAAAGATGGTTAAGTTTCCTAGCCATGGACAAAGAGTTGTCATTTAATAAACGGGATCGCATCATTAGAGAATGATGTGATTGACTTGACCCATCCGTTAGCTTAGCACTTTGATCGTTTAGTTTACCGCTATTACTTTCTCCATAACTTATACATGTTCCTATGACTATGAGATTATGCAACTCCCGAATACCGGAGAAACACTTAGTGTGCTATCAAACGTCACAACGTAACTGGGTGACTATAAAGATGCTCTACAGGTGTCTCCGATGGTGTTTGTTGAGTTGGCATAGATCGAGATTAGGATTTGTCACTCCATGTATCAGAGAGGTATCTCTGGGACCTCTCGGTAATGCACATCACTATAAGCCTTGCAAGCAATGTGACTAATGAGTTAGTTACGGGATGTTGCATTATGAAACGAGTAAAGAGACTTGCGGTAATGAGATTGAACTAGGTATTGAGATACTGACGATCGAATCTCGGGCAAGTAACATACCGATGACAAAGGGAACAACGTATGTTGTTATGCGGTTTGACCGATAAAGATCTTCATAGAATATGTAGGAACCAATATGAGCATCCAGGTTCCACTATTGGTTATTGACCAGAGATGGGTCTCGGTCATGTCTACGTTCTCGAACCCGTAGGGTCCGCACGCTTAACATTCGATGGCGATCGGTATTATGAGTTTGTGTGTTTTGATGTATCGAAGGTAGTTCAGAGTCTCGGATATGATCACGAACATGACGAGGAGTCTCGGAATGGTCGAGACATAAAGATCAATATATTGGAAGCCTATGTTTGGACATCGGAATGGTTCCGGGTGAGTTCGGGCATTTACCGGAGTACCGGGGGGGTTACCGGAACCCCCTGGGGACTATATGGGACTTATTGGGCCTCAGTGGAATAGAGGAGAGGAAGGCCAAGGTGGAGGGCGCGCCCCTTAGCCCAATCCAAATTGGGTGGAGGCAGGCCCCCCTTCCTTCCTTCTCTCCCCCTTCCTTCTCTCCTATTCCTACTAGGGAAAGGGGGGAATCTTACTCCGGGTGGGAGTAGGACTCCCCCTAGGGCGCGCCAGAGAGAGGGCCGGCCCTCCCCTCCTCCACTCCTTTATATACGGGGGAGGGGGGCACCCCATAGACACACAAGTTATTCTCTTAGCCGTCTGCGATGCCCCCCTCCATAGATTTCCACCTTGGTCATATCGTTGTAGTGCTTAGGCGAAGCCCTGCGTCGGTAACTTCATCATAACCGTCATCACGCCGTCGTGCTGACGAAGCTCTCAGCTGGATCTAGAGTTCGTGGGACGTCACCGAGCTGAACGTGTGCAGATCGCGGAGGTGCCATACCTTCGATGCTAGGATTGGTTGGATCATGAAGACGTACGACTGCATCACCCGCGTTGTCATAATGCTTCCGCTTACGGTCTACGAGGGTACATAGACAACACTCTCCCCTCTTGTTGCTATGCATCATGTAGATGGATCTTGCATGTACGTAGGAATTTTTTTGAAATTACTGCGTTCCCCAACAGGTTGTGCCCAGCTTGGGTGCCCCCCCGGACCGCCTCTTTGCTCTATAAATACCCCAGAAATCCCAGAACCCTAGGGGAGTTGACGAAATATTCATCCAGCCGTCGCAGAGTCCAGAACCACCAGATCCAATCTAGACACCATCTCGGATGGGGTTCACCACCTCCATTGGTGCCTCTCCGATGATGCATGAGTAGTTCTTTGTAGACCTCCGGGTCCGTAGTTAGTAGCTAGATGGCTTCATCTCTCTCTCTTGATTCTCAATACAATGGTCTCTTGGAGATCCATATGATTTAACTCTTTTGTGGTGTGTTTGTTGGGATCGATGAACTTTGAGTTTATGATTAGATCTATCTTTTTATATAGATGGAAGTTATTTGAGTTTCTTTGATCTCTTAGATGCATGATTGCTTATAGCCTCGTATTTCTTCTCCGATATTCGGGTTTTGTTTGGCCAACTTGATCTATTTATCTTGCAATGGGAAGAGGTGCTTTGTAGTGGGTTCAATCTTACGGTGCTTGATCCCAGTGACAGAAAGGGAAATGACACATATGTATCATTGCTACTAAGGATAAAACAATGGGGTCTATTTCTACATAGATAGATCTTGTCTACATCATGTCATCATTCTTATTGCATTACTCCGTTTCTCCATGAACTTAATACACTAGATGCATGCTGGATAGCGCTCGATGTGTGGAGTAATAGTAGTAGATACAGGCAGGAGTCGGTCTACTAATCTTGGACGTGATGCCTATATAATGATCATTGCTTGGATATCGTCATAATTATTTGAGGTTCTATCAATTTCTCAACAGTAATTTGTTTACCCATCGTTTGCTATTTTTCTCGAGAGAAGCCACTAGTGAAACCTGCGGCCCCTGGGTCTTCTTTCTCATATATTTGCCTTTGCGATCTACTTTTCTCTTGCATTTATTTTCAGATCTATTAAACCAAAAACCCAAAAATATCTTGCTGCAATTTTTCTTTCTTTATTTTATTTGGCATTCGATCTATCAATCTACTACAAATTTATCTCACGTTAGTTTGCCTATCTTGAGGCGTCGTACCGCAAAAGGGATTGACAACCCCTTTAACACGTTAGGTTGCGAGGATTTGTTATCTGTGTGCAGGTGCTTTTTATGTTGTGTTGCTTGGTTCTCCTACTGATTCGATAACCTTGGTTTCATATCTGAGGGAAATACCTACCGCCGTTGTGCTGCATCATCCCTTCCTCTTTAGGGAAATACTGACGTAGCTTCAAGCGACTTCAAAAGAAATTTCTGGCGCCGTTGCCGGGGAGGATATTCAACATATACCAGGTTCCTAATCACAAATCTCATCTCCTCGCAATTTACATTATTTGCCATTTGCCTCTCGTTTTCCTCTCCCCCACTTCACAAAATTTTGCCGTTTTATTCGCCTCTCTTTTCTGTTCGCTGTTTTCTTGCCGGATCTGTTTTTTTAGTGCAATCTTGTTGCGTGGTCATCATGGCTCAAGAGAACACCAAGTTATATGATTTCTCAAATACCAACAACAATGATTTTATTGGCACTCCGATTGCTCCTCCCGCCGCTAGTGCTGAGTATTGTGATATTAATACTGCTTTATTGAATCTTGTTATGAAAGACCAATTTTTTGGTACTCCTAATGTTAGTGAATGCAGTATTTCAAAAAATTTACCTACGATCATGCAAGATCTATCTAGGAGATGCTAAGAAACAAGAGGGGAGAGTGTGTCCACGTACCCTCGTAGACCGAAAGCGGAAGCGTTTAGTAACGCGGTTGATGTAGTCGAACATCTTTGCGATCCAACCGATCCAAGTACCGAACGTATGACACCTCCGCGTTCAACACACGTTCAGCTCGATGACGTACCTCGAACTCTAGATCCAGCTGACGCCAAGGGAGAGTTTCATCAGCACGACGGCGTGTTGACGGTGATGATGAAGTTACCAGCACAGGGCTTCGCCTAAGCACTACGACGATATGACCAAGGTGTGTAACTGTGGAGGGGGGCACCGCACACGGCTAAGACCAATCTTGGAGTGCCTTTGGGGTGCCCCCTACCCACGTATATTAAGGAGGGAGGAGGAGGAGGCCGGCCTAGGAGGGGCGCGCCTATAGGGGGAGTCCAACTAGGATTCCCAATCCTAGTTGGAGTCCCCTTCCTTTTCCAAGAGGGGAGAGAGGGAAGGAGTAGGAGAGGGCGAAGGAAAGAGATGGGGGCGCCTCCCCCTCCCTAGTCCAATTAGGACTTTCCATGGGGAGGGCGGCCAACCCTTGAGGCCCTTCTCTCCTTTCCCGAATGGCCCATTAAGGCCCACTACTTCCCCCGGCGAATTCCCGTAACTCTCCGGTACTCCGAAAAATACCCGAATCACTTGGAACTTTTCCGATGTCCGAATATAGCCTTCCAATATATCGATCTTTACATCTCGACCATTTCAAGACTCCTTGTCATGTCCGTGATCTCATCCTGGACTCTGAAAAACCTTTGGTACATCAAATCACATAACTCATAATACAAATCATCATCGAACGTTAAGCATGTCGACCCTACGGGTTCAAGAACTATGTAGACATGACCGAGACACATCTCTGGTCAATAACCAATAACGGAACATGTATGCTCATATTGGCTCCTACATATTCTACGAAGATCTTTATCGGTCGAACCGCATAACAACATACGTTCTTCCCTTTGTCATCAGTATGTTACTTGCCCGAGATTCAATCGTCGGTATCATCATACTAGTTCAATCTCGTTACCGGCAAGTCTCTTTACTCGTTCTGTAATGCATCATCCCGTAACTAACTCTTTAGTCACATTGCTTGCAAGGCATATAGTGATGAGCATGACTGAGACGGCCCAGAGATACCTCTCCGACAATCGGAGTGACAAATCCTAATCTCGATCTATGCCAACTCAAGAAACACCATCGAGACACCTGTAGAGCATCTTTATAATCACCCAGTTACGTTGTGAAGTTTGATAGCACACTAAGTGTTCCTCTGGTATTCGGGACTTGCACAATCTCATAGTCATAGGAACATGTATAAGTCATGAAGAAAGCAATAGCAACAAACTAAACGATCATAGTGCTAAGCTAACAGATGGGTCTTGTCCATCACATTATTCTCTAATGATGTGATCACGTTCATCAAATGACAACACATGTCTATGGCTAGGAAACTTAACCATCTTTGATTAAGGAGCTAGTCAAGTAGAGGCATACTAGGGACACTCTGTTTGTCTATGTATTCACACATGTATCAAGTTTTTGGTTAATACAATTCTAGCATGAATAATAAACATTTATCATGATATAAGGAAATATAAATAACAACTTTATTATTGCCTCTAGGGCATATTTCCTTCAGTCTCCCACTTGCACTAGAGTCAATAATCTAGTTCACATCGTCATGTGATTTAACACCAATAGTTCACATCTTTATGTGATTAGTTCACATCTCCATGTGACTAATACCCAAAGGTTTTACTAGAGTCAATAATCTAGTTCACATCGCTATGTGATTAACACCCAAAAAGTGATCATGTTTTGCTTCTGAGAGAAATTTAGTCAACGGGTCTCCCACATTCAGAGCCGTATGTATTTTGCAAATTTTTCTATGTCTACAATGCTGTACACGGAGCTACTCTAGCTAAATGCTCCAACTTTCAATATGTATCTAGATTGAGACTCAGAGTCATCCAGATAGGTGTCAACACTTGCATCGACGTAACTCTTTACGACAAACTTTTTGTCACCTCGATAGCCGAGAAACATATCCTTATTCCACTAAGGATAATTTTGACCGATGTCCAGTGATCCACTCCTAGATCACTATTGTACCCTCTTGCCAAACTCTTGGTGAGGTACACAATAGGTCTGGTACACAACATAGCATACTTTATAGAACCTATGGCTGAGGCATAGGGAATGACTTTTCATTCTCTTTCTATTGTCTGCCGTGGTCAGGTTTTGAGTCTTTACTCAACTTCACACCTTGCAACACAGGCAAGAACTCCTTCTTTGATTGTTCCATTTTGAACTACTTAAAAATCTTGTGAAGGTATGTACTCATTGAAAAATATATCAAGCATCTTGATCTATCTCTATAGATCTTGATGCTCAATATGTAAGTAGCTTCACTGAGGTCTTTCTTTGAAAAACTCCTTTCAAACACTCATTTATGCTTTCCAGAAAATTCTACATCATTTATGATAAACAATATGTCATTCACATATACTTATCAGAAAGGCTGTAGTGCTCCCACTCACTTTCTTGCAAATACAGACTTCACCGCAAGTCTGTATAAAACCATATGCTTTGATCACTTTATCAAAGCATATATTCCATCTCCGAGATGCTTGCACCAGTCCATAGATGGATTGCTGGAGCTTGCACACTTTGTTAGCACCTTTAGGATTGACAAAACCTTCTTGTTGCATCATATACAACTCTTTTTATTAAGAAATCCATTAAGGAATGCAGTTTTGACATCCATTTCCAGATTTCATAAAATGTGGCAATTGCTAACATGATTCAAACAGACTTAAGCATCGCTACGAGTGAGAAAATCTCATTGTAGTCAACATCTTGAACTTGTAGAAAACCTTTTGTGACAATTTGAGCTTTGTATATAGTAATACTACTATCAGTGTCTGTCTTCCTCTTGAAAGATCCATTTATTCTCAATGGCTTGCCGATCATTGGGCAAGTCAACCAAAATCCACACTTTGTTCTCATACATGGATCCCATCTCAGATTTCATGGCCTCAAGCCATTTTGCGGAATCTGGGCTCATCATCGCTTCCTCGTACTCCCTCCGTTCGGAATTACTTGTCGCAGAAATGGATGTATCTAGACGTATTTTAGTTCTAGATACATCCATATCTGAGACAAGTAATTCCGAATGGAGGGAGTAGTTCGTAGGGTCGTCATGGTCTAGTAACATGACTTCCAGAAAGGATTACTGTACCACTTTGGTGCGGACCATACTTTGGTTGACCCACGAGGTTCGGTAGTAACTTGATCTGAAGTTTCATGATCATCATCATTAGCTTCCTCACTAATTGGTGTAGGAATCACTAGAGCTTATTTTTGTGATGAACTACTTTCCAATTCGGGAGAAGGTACAATTACCTCATAAAGTTCTACATTCCTCCCACTCACTTCTTTCGAGAGAAACTCCTTCTCTAGAAAGGATCCACTCTTAGCAACAAAGATCTTGCCTTCGGATCTGTGATAGAAGGTGTACCCAACAATTTCTTTTGGGCATTCTATGAAGACGCACTTCTCCGATTTGGGTTTGAGCTTATCAGGCTGAAACTTTTTCACATAAGCATCGCAACCCCAAACTTTAAGAAACGACAACTTAGCTTTCTTGTTAAACCACAATTCATACGGTGTCGCCTCAATGTATTTTTAGACGGTGCCCTATTTAACGTGAATGCAGCTGTCTCTAATGCATAACCCCAAAACAATAGTGGTAATTCAGTAAGAGACATCATAGATTGCACCATATCTAATAAAGTACGGTTATGACGTTCGAACACACCATTACATTGTGGTGTTCCACGTGGCATGAATTGCCAAACTATTCTACAATGTTTCAAGTGAAGACCAAACTCGTAACTCAAATATTTGTTTCCGCGATCAGATCGTAGAAACTTTATTTTCTTATTACAATGATTTTCCACTTTACTCTGAAATTCTTTGAACTTTTCAAATGTTTCAGACTTATGTTTCATCAAGCAGATATACCCATATCTGCTCAAATCATCTGTGAAGGTCAGAAAATAACGATACCCGCCGCGAGCCTCAACACTCATTGGACCGCACACATCAGTATGTATTATTTCGAACAAGTCTGTTGCTCGCTCCATTGTTCCGAAGAACGGAGTTTTAGTCATCTTGCCCATGAGGCATGGTTCGCAAGCATCAAGTGAGTCATAATCAAGTGTTTCCAAAAGTCCATCAACATGGAGTTTCTTCATGCGCTTTACACCAATATGACCTAAACGGCAGTGCCACATATAAGTTGCACTATGATTATTAACTTCGCATCTTTTGGCTTCAATATTATGAATATGTGTATCACTACGATCGAGAGTCAATAAACCATTTATATTGAGTGTATGACCATAGAAGGTTTTATTCATGTAAATAGAACAACAATTATTCTTTGACTTAAATGAATAACCATATTGCAATAAACATGATCCAATCATATTTATGCTCAACACAAACACCAAAATAACATTTATTTTAGGTTCAACACTAATCTCGAAGGTGAAGGGAGTGTGCGATGGTGATCTTATCAACCTTGGAATCACTTCCAACTCACATCATCACCTCACCCTTAACTAGCCTCTGTTTATTTTGCAACTCTCGTTTCGAGTTACTACTCTTAGCAACTGAACCAGTATCAAATACTGAGGGGTTGTTACAAACACTAGTAAAGTACACATCAATAACATGTTTATCAAATATACCTTTGTTCACTTTGCCATCCTTCTTATCCGCCAAGTATCTAGGGTAGTTCCACTTCTAGTGACCATTTCCTTTGTAGTAGAAGCACTCAGTTTCAGGCTTGGGTCTAACTTTGGGCTTCTTCATGGGAGTGGCAACTTGCTTGCCATTCTTCTTGAAGTTCCCTTTCTTTCCCTTGCCCTTTTACTTGAAACTAGTGGTCTTGTCAACCATCAACACTTGATGCTTTTTCTTGATTTCTACCTTCGCTGATTTCAGCATCGCGAAGAGCTCGGGAATCGTTTTTGTCATCCCTTACATATTACAGTTCATCACGAAGTTCTAGTAACTTGGTGATAGTGACTAGAGAACTCTGTCAATCACTATCTTACCTGGAAGATTAACTCCCACTTGATTCAAGTGATTGTAGTACTCAGACATTCTCAGCACATGCTCACTGGTTGAGCTATTCTCCTCCATCTTGTAGGCAAAATACTTGTCAGAGGTCTCATACCTCTTGACTCGGGTATGAGTCTGAAATACCAATTTCAGCTCTTGGAACATCTTATATGCTTTGTGGCGTTCAAAACAATTTTTGAAGTCCCGGTTCTAAGCCGTAAAGCATGGCCCACTAAACTATCAAGTAGTCATCATACCGAGCTTGCCAAACATTCATAACGTCTACATCTACTCCTGTAATAGGTCCGTCACCTAGCGGTGCATCCAGGACATAATTCTTCTGTGCAGCAATGAGGATAATCCTCAGATCACGAAGCTAGTCCACATCATTGCTACTAACATCTTTCAACATAGTTTTCTCTAGGAACATATCATAAATAAAACGGGGAAGCTATACGCGAGCAATTGATCTACAACATAGATATGCAAATACTATCAGGACTAAGTTCATGATAAATTTAAGTTCAATTAATCATATTACTTAAGAACTCCCACTTAGATAGACATCCCTCTAATCATCTAAGTGATCACGTGATCCATATCAACTAAACCATGTCCGATCATCACGTGAGATGGAGTAGCTTTCAATGGTGAACATCACTATGTTGATCATATCTACTATATGATTCATGCTTGGACTTTCAGTCTCAGTGTTCCGAGGCCATATCTGCATATGCTAGGCTCGTCAAGTTTAACCTGAGTATTCTGCGTGTGCAAAACTGTCTTGCACCCGTTGTATGTGAACGTAGAGCTTATCACACCCGATCATCACGTGGTGTCTCGGCACAACGAACTGTAGCAACGGTGCATACTCAGGGAGAACACTTATACCTTGAAATTTAGTGAGAGATCATCTTATAATGCTACCTCCGTACTAAGAAAAATAGGATGCATAAAAGATAAACATCACACGCAATCAAAATATGTGACATGATATGGCCATCATCATCTTGTGCCTTTGATCTCCATCTCCAAAGTATCGTCATGATCTCCGTCGTCACCGGCATGACACCATGATCTCCATCATCTTGATCTTTAGCAATGTGTCGTCACATGGTCGTCTCGCCAACTATTGCTTTTGCAACTATTGCTATCGCATAGCGATAAAGTAAAGCAATTATATGGCGCTTGCATATTATGCAATAAAGCGACAACCATATGGCTCCTGCCAGTTGCCGATAACTGTGTTACAAAACATGATCATCTCATACAATAATTTATATAATCACGTCTTGACCATATCACATCACAACATGCCCCGCAAAAAACAAGTTAGACGTCCTCTACTTTGTTGTTGCAAGTTTTACGTGGCTGCTACGGGCTGAGCAAGAACCGTTCTTACCTACGCATCAAAAACCACAACGTAGTATAGTGTTTGCTTTTTGATCTTCACAAAGAACCCTGTTTATTGAAACCGATTCAACTAAAGTTGGAGAAACTGACACCCACCAGCCACATGTGTGCGAAGCACGTCGGTAGAACCAGTCTCGCGTAAGCGTACGCATAATGCTTGTCTGGGCCGCTTCATCCAACAATACCGCCGAATCAAGAAACAACCAGTGACGGAAAGCAACATGTATATACCCACGCCCACAACTCCTTTGTGTTCTACTCGTGCATATAACATCTATGCATAGATCTGGCTTTGATACCACTATTGGGGAACGCAGTATTTTAAATTTTTTACATATGATCACGCAAGATCTATCTAGGAGATGCAAAGCAACAAGAGGGGAGAGTGTGTCCACGTACCCTCATAGACCGAAAGCGGAAGCGTTTAGTAACGCGGTTGATGTAGTCGAACGTCTTCGCGATCCAACCGATCCAACTACCGAACGTACGGCACCTCTGCATTCAGCACACGTTCAGCTCGGTGTCGTCCCTCGAACTCTAGATCCAGCTGAGGCCAAGGGAGAGTTTCGTCAGCATGACGGCGTGTTGACGGTGGTGATGAAGTTACCGGCGCAGGGCTTCGCCTAAGCACTACGACGATATGACCGAGGTGTGTAACTGTGGAGGGGGCACCGCACACGGCTAAGACCAATCTTTGAGTGCCTTTGGGGTGACCCTGCCCATGTATATAAAGGAGGGAGGAGGAGGAGGCCAGCCTAGGAGGGGCGCGCCTATAGGGGGAGTCCAATTAGATTCCCAATCCTAGTTGGAGTCCCCTTCCTTTTCCAAGAGGGGAGAGAGGTAAGGAGTAGGAGAGGGAGAAGGAAAGAGAGAGGGCGCCGCCCCCTCCCTAGTCAATTTCGGACTTGCCATGGGGAGGCGTGCGACCAACCCTTGAGGCCCTTCTCTCCTTTCCCGTATGGCCCATTAAGGCCCACTACTTCCCCCGGCGAATTCCCGTAACTCCCCGGTACTCCGAAAAATACCCGAATCACTCGGAACCTTTCCAATGTCTGAATATAGCCTTCCAATATATCGATCTTTATGTCTCGACCATTTCGAGACTCCTCGTCATGTCCGTGATCTCATCCGGGACTCCGAACAACCTTCGGTACATCAAATCACATAACTCATAATACAAATCGTCATCGAACGTTAAGCGTGCGGATCCTACGGGTTCGAGAACTATGTAGACATGACCGAGACACATCTCCGGTCAATAACCAATAGCGGAGGCTGGATGCTCATATTGGCTCCTACATATTCTACGAAGATCTTTATTGGTCAAACCGCATAACAACATACGTTGTTCCCTTTGTCATCGGTATGTTACTTGCCCGAGATTCGATCGTTGGTATCATCATACCTAGTTCAATCTCGTTACTGGCAAGTCTCTTTACTTGTTCCATAAGGCATCATCCCGTAACTAACTCTTTAGTCACATTACTTGCAAGGCTTATAGTGATGAGCGGTACTGAGAGGGCCCAGAGATACATCTCCGACAATCGGAGTGACAAATCCTAATCTCAATCTATGCCAACTCAAGAAACACCATCGGAGACACCTATAGAGCATCTTTATAATCACCCAGTTATGTTGTGACGTTTGATAGCACACTAAGTGTTCCTCCGGTATTCGGGAGTTGCATAATATCATAGTCATAGGAACATGTATCAGTCATGAAGAAAGCAATAGCAACAAACTAAACGATCATAGTGCTAAGCTAACGGATGGGTCCTGTCCATCACATAATTCTCTAATGATGTGATCCCGTTCATCAAATGACAACACATGTCTATGGCTAGGAAACTTAACCATCTTTGATTTACGAGCTAGTAAAGTAGAGGCATACTAGGGACACTCTGTTTGTCTATGTATTCACACATGTATCAAGTTTCTGGTGAATACAATTCTAGCATGAATAATAAACATTTATCATGATATAAGGAAATATAAATAACAACTTTATTGTTGCCTCTAGGGCATATTTACTTCACCTAATGAGGATGCCGCATCCCATCTTAATACCTTCGTGGAATTATGCGATATGCAAAAGAAAAAAGATGTGGACAATGATATGGTCAAGATGAAATTATTTACGTTTTCTTTGCGTGGTTCTGCAAAAATTTGATTCTCTTCTTTGCCTCGGAATAGTATCGATTCTTGGAATAAGTGCAAAGATGCTTCTATCACTAAGTATTTTCCTCCCTTAGAACCCAGATCATGAATTTCAAGCAACTTGAACATGAGCATGTTGCACAATCTTGGGAAAGGATGAAAATGATGCTAAGGAATTGCCCAACTCATGGGTTAAATCTTTGGATGATCATACAAAATTTTTATGCTGGGTTGAATTTTGTTTCTTGTAATCTTTTAGATTCCATCGCGGATGGTACTTTTATGGAAATTACTTTGGGTGAAGCCACCAAATTGGTTGATAATATTATGGCAAATTATTCGCAATGGTATACCGAAAGAGCTCCTACTATTAATAAAGTTAATTCAGTTGAAGAAATTTCTTCTTTGAGTGAAAAAGTTGATGCTCTTGTGAAATTGGTTGCTAGTAGAAGTGCTCCTATTGATCTTAATGATATGCCTTTGTCTACTTTAATTGAGCAAAATAGTGATGCCATAGATGTGAATTTTATCTCTCGAAACAATTTCGATAACAATGCTCACTACAAAAAAATACACTTCCATGATGATACGTGTTTGTCACAGTAGGTCGCATTTTTTGTCATGCATGTACATCCATGACAATTTTATGACAGAATCAAGATAGTCATACCTGTGCTATCGTAGAAGTGTTCCATGACATTACCAAAATTATCATCACGAAAGTGTCCACTTCCATGACGATAAATCGCGCGTCACAGAAGTGCTTTCGTCAAGGGTGACCGACACGTGGCATCCACCGTAACGGAACGCCGTTAAGCTATCGGGTCCGGTTTTGGATCCGATAACCCGCTAACAGCCCCGACCAATGGGGATTTTCCACATGTAAAATCATCATTGGCTGGAGGAAACACGTGTCGGCTCACCATTGGGACAGATGTCATCCACTCATTGGACAGAAGGCGCCTATGATACGTCGACACATGGCACGACCCAATAGAGGCCCATTCCTATGAAAAGGCCGGCTTGTTTGACTTGGTTAAAAGGTGGCGGGCCGGCCCACGCAAGCCTGTTAACGGCCTCTTCGCATATAGCCCATTTACAACCCGCTAACCCAGGGCCCGTTACGACGAATTAGGCTTAGTAGCGTCATCTGGGCCGTCCAATATGATTCCATCCCATTTTAAGTTCCGGCCCATGTATGGCCCATGACGTCTTTCGGCCCAGATGAGGCCCTTTGTAACTCTTGGCCCATTAATGGCCCGTGGTGAAACTGGCCCGTAATGAACAGTGTATATCTTTATACCCATTAACGGCCATTAATCCATTGGGCCGTTTGCAGCCCATGTTATCTTTTGTCCTTCTCAGGGCCCATTTATTCTTGGGCTCATTTCCATCATTCGGTTACTTACGACACATTACTGCCATTTTCTGCTTGTGGGCCAAATTCAGCCCGTGGTTATAGTTGGCCCGTTTGTGGCCCATTAATACGTTGGGCCGTTTGCATAGCGTCATCAAATATGGCCTATTACCGACGGCCGATTATGGTCGGCCCATGAATGGACGACTCCAACTCTAGCCCGTTTACGGCCATAATGCGGTCTGTTTTTGGCCCATGTTTGGCCAATCGATCATACGGCCCGTCTAAGGCCCATTGATGATACGACCCGTAGAAGGCCCATTGTTTCTACGGCCCGTAGAAGGCCCATTGTTTCTATGGACCATAGAAGGCCCATTGTTTCTACGGCCCGTAGGAAGCCCAGTGTCACTATAGTAAATATGTAGCCCATGGCTTGTTAAAGGCGGGAAACTACTATAGGTTTAGACCTGCTAATGGCCCAAGATGATTATAGGCCCACGTTTTGGCCCATATGAGTAACGAGCCGGCCTGAAGACCGACAACACTGAGATCCACTTGACCTTCCAGCCTAAATTACAGCATACCGAGCAAAGAATAAACCTAGACTATACAACAAAGAAATTACGGCATATAGGAATCAAAGTTCGCTACCCGGTGATAATAAAGCGCAACATGACCGCAGATTACATATACTAGGCATCAAAGGTTGCCACCAGTGCATATAAACGCACCGACAAAAGAATATACAAAACTAAGAGCACTTCAGAAGGCAATAGACCTGGCAAGCTCGGGCCCCGCAAGCAGCCGAACAAGCTGATTAGACCTCAGTTGTGTCAATGATAGATGCTTCATCCCTAGCTGTATGGCACCATAGTGCGCAAGGCAGTCCCTTGACATCTTCATTACATCTTTGACTTCAAGTCGGAGCTGAGCTGAAGCAAGCCTTTCCGCTTTAAGTTGAGACTGAAGAAGTCGAACTGATTGAGGCAGCGACTGCACAGAGGTTGTCTCACGCCTGCTGGTGAGTAGCTTCAACTCACTGTCTTCATCAAGACAGGACCTTGGGGTCATCTCGCTATCCTCAAGATGGTTTGGCTCACTATCTTTCCTAAAGTTCTACCTGACATAAGAGATACGACTCTGAAAGAGAAACAAGGAGACACGTAACAGGTTTCACAATTATATAAGCAAATAAATGGATCTGTTCTGCATAAGGAACATGTTTTTACAACTACAATTTAAAACTGGTAGTTGTTGCAAACATCCAATCAGATGTAAACAACAGTGGAGGAAATGATGCCTATCCAAATCTATACTAGAACAAAGTTTGAAGGCTTTAGAAGGATGAACTTACATTACATGTTAACATTGGCTGGACAAAGCCCTTCTCCATGTTGATGGAAAGATAATTCAATAAATTCCCCAAAGAAAATTCTTTATAAGCATTGCCATTATTCTACATTTTGCAAAGAGTAAATATAGATCAAATAATATTGGAAGAAATAGAGGATAATGAAGCTCATGTGCAGACTGACGATACATAATCAAATAGCAATTAATTAAGTACAGCGTTACAAGGCAAAAGGTACTGACAAGAGGAATGCAGACATCAACGTGTGCAGTGGCATTGGCTTTATTCAACATTTTGGTAAGAGTAAATGTATATATGATAATTTGGAGAAAGTGGAGGGCAGGGCAGATAAGATGTAGAGTAATGCTAGACAATCAACTATCTCGCGATGCATGTACAGTAATACCACCACCAAAAGTTATTAGTTGTCGCTCAAATGGATGTATCTAGAACTATTAAGTTCTAAATACATCCAATTGATCAACAATTAATTCGATGCAGTGGGAGTACATGACAACAAGTACTTACATGAGCAATCCAATACTTCATAACCATTGTGTTAATTCTACATTTATCTAAGAGTAAATATAGATCTTATAATTTCAAGCAAAGGAAGGATAAAGAAGCGAGCATTTACAGTGATGCTACATAATCAAACAGCAATGAGTGTAAGTATGATGACAAAGGGCAAGAGGTACTAACAAGAGCAATGCAGAGCCCAATATTGTCATGAGATCCTATGATCCTTTGAGCAAGGAGATTCATCTGAAATTAGTTTTCATACAAGAGAGAAGGTAAGGCACATGCAGAAATTTAGGAGTTCAAATTTTGAATTGATATCATAGACAGTACCTGACGCTGGGCTGTCAGCAATTCTAATAGGGGTTTGGCCACTGGAGTAGGGGTAAAGTCTGTTACAGTTGGGCCTGTGTTTTCTATGGTTGCTGATCTATCTGATTTAACAGGTATCACTACCTTTTCCAAATACCTAGTTTGTACTCCTTGAGGATCTGCAATCACCCTATTCCTTTTGGACATCTATTACTAAAGAACAACATTTGACTGGAAAAACATAGTATGATGACACATGGAATAGGTACAGAAAATGGATAGGTATGGCATATTGTAACACCCTCGATGCGACTATATCTCCCACGTGTCGAGGCACGACTTAGAGGCATAATCGCATAGAAGGCATATGTCGCAAGTTAGGCAATCTTCACAACATCCCATGTAATATGATAATAAAAGGGGAGATAACATAGTTGGCTTACACTCGCCACGTCAATCAAGTACATAAATAACATTACATCATCCAAACACTCATGGACCGACTACGGCGCCAAAATAAAAGGTAACCCAACATGCGACACGGTCCCAATCACCCCCAACTGGGCACCACTACTGATCATCAGGAAAGGAAACATAGTAACATTGAGAGTCTTCGTCGAACTCCCACTTGAGCTCGAGCGCGTCTCCTGGAGCAGAATCATCAGGCCCTGCATCTGGTGTAATAGTAATCTGTGAGCCACAGGGACTCAGCAATCTCGCACCCTCACGATCAAGACTATTTAAGCTTATAGGTAAGGCAGGGTAAATATGAGTGGAGCTGCAGCAAGCGACTAGCAAGTATGGTGGCTAACTTATTCGCAAAAGAGAGCGAGAAGAGGAGGCAAAGCGCGAGCGAGAAACTAGAGAGCAACCTGCGCAAACATTACCCCAACACCGTGTCCATTTCCCGGACTCCGCCGAGAAGAGGCCATCACGGTAACACACTCAGTTGATTCATTTTAATTAAGTTAAGGTTCAAGTTATCTACAACCGGACATTAACAAATTCCCATCTGCCCATAACCGCGGGCACGACTTTTGAAAGTTCAAATCCCTGCAGGGGAGTCCCAACTTAGCCCATGACAAGCTCTCACGGTCAACGAAGGAATAGACCTCCTCCCAAGACGTTCCGATCAGACTTGGTATCTCGGTTCTTCAAGACACTTCGATAGGTTAAAACAAGACCAGCAACACCGCCCGAATGTGCCGACAAATCCCGATAGGAGCTGCACATATCTCTTTCTCAGGGCACAATCGGATAAGCAATCCGTACAACTAAAACCAGCCCTCGAGTTTCCCCGAGGTGGCGCTACAAGGGGCTCTAGGTTGGACCAACACTCAGAGGAGCACTGGCCCGGGGGGGGGGGGGGTTAAATAAGATGACCCTCGGGCTCCGGAAACCCAAGGGAAAAGAGGCTAGGTGGCAAATGGTAAAACCAAGGTTGGGCATTGCTGGAAAAGCTTTAATCAAGGCGAAACATCAAGGGGTTCCCATTATAACCCAACCGCGTAAGGAACGCAAAATCCGGGAACATAACACCGATATGATAGAAACTAGGGCGGCAAGAGTGGAACAAAACACTAGGCGAGAGGCCGAGCCTTCCACCCTTTACCAAGTATATAGATGCATTAAGATAACAAGATAATATAATGATATCCCAACAAGTAAATAAATGTTCCAACAAGGAACGGCCTGCAATCTTCACCTGCAATTAGCAACGCTATAAGAGGGGCTGAGCAAAGCGGTAACATAGCCAATCAACGGTTTGCTAGGACAAGGTGGGTTAGAGGTTTGACATGGCAATTTGGGAGGCTTGAAAGCAAGTGGTAGGCATCGTAGCATTGGCATAGCAAAAGAGCGAGCAAACTAGCATAGCAAAGATAGTAGTGATTTCGAGGGTATGATCATCTTGCCTGCACAGTTGTCAGAGTTGACTGGATCCTCGAAAGCAAACTCAATGGGCTCCTCGTTAGCGAACTCGTCTCCCAGCTCTACCCAAACAAGATAAACAAGCAACAAGACACAATCAACCACGTGCAAGGATCAAACAAGATGATGCAAAGATGATATGCTATGCGGGATGCAAAATGCAAGATATGACAGGAAATGTAAGAACCTGGCCTCAACTTGGAAATCCAAGTGTTCCACTAGAAAGATGAGATGAAATCGCTTGAAAACGATATAAAGAACGCCGGAATCGGAGTTACGGTTTGGAAATGGCAAGCGATTCAAATATGACACCGGTCTGTGATTTACAGCAAGTAGCCATCTAAATGCAACGAGATGAACATGCTACAGCACCCAAACATGACAACAAAATACATGGCAGGGATGCATTCAAGATGCTTAACAAAAGTCTAGCACTGAGATACAGACTATTCATCCATTAACAGGTTCAAACAAGCATGGCAAAAATGCATATGACAAACAGATCTCAGACTTAGTGAAATTAACACTTGTCTGGAATTTCAGATCAGGTAGCCCTCTTCGGAGCAACAAAACTACATGCTACAGGACCTGAACATGGCAAAGTAAAGCATGGAATGGAGCTACTCAAAGAGCTTAACAAAATTCCCTTAGTGACCTTGAGCCAAAAGGGATCATAAAATACAATTGCAAGCATGTGAACATAGCAAAAACATAATCAGTTTTCAGACTTAGTGAAAACTGACACATGCTGAAACATATCTCAAGTAGGCATGTTTACGAGCTCGATGCACTCAATACGGTGCAAGTCATGACAAGGTAAGCAAACATCTATCAAGAACACACAAAATTCAAGCTATACATGGCAAGAACAATAACATAGCCTGCACGGATCAACTACAACATCACCGGCAAAATTGCAAACAAGTTGACAATCTGCCCAGATTCACAAAGTAGCAAAAGTAGAGCTCGATTGACTCAAGCTAGGGTGCTCCATAACTGCAAACAAATACATGGATGGATAGAGCACTACAAGATTAACAAAACATCCTTACTGATCATCCTCAAAAGACGCACGGATCACTAGGAAACAACATGAACATATGGCCACATGAGATAAACAGCTCAAGGACTTAGTGGAATTGCTAAGTCCCTGAAATCAGAATTAACAAGTGCACCACTTTGCAAGCTTGTACTAGTCACCACACCCTTCACAAAAATACATGGGTTGCACCTCTGGAAAGATGACAAAACCCTTAACAAAACATATTTAGAACTCATGGGCATATCATGCACACATCAATCATGGCAAAAATGACAAAAAGCTAAACGGAGTAGCAGATCTGACAATTAACTCAAGTAGTCCTCTTCTAACAGCATTTCGGGCATCAAGATGAACTCAAATGAAAATGGTGCAATGGAATGAAATGATGTACTCTCTGAGGTGAACATTTTTATATGCTATATGCCCAAATCGGAGCTACGGATGCAAAGTTACAAGGCTATGAACAGGAGCACTTGGATCTAGAATTTTCGGGACTTAGAAGAAAAACAACCTCCGGATCTAGGGTTCACTATTCACAGCACGCAAACCGAGGCGAGATCCGAGCTCGCCGGGGAAGCTCATCGGTGGGGAGAAGAAGGGGAGGTGAGGCCGGCCTCTCCCCGGCCGGTGCTGACGACGGCGGCGGCGGGCTCCGAGGAGCGGCGGGGCGGCGACGACCGCGGTGGCCGGAGCGGGCGGAGGGGAGCTCCGGTCGCCGGCGTTGGCGAGGGAGGCGGCAATGCGGCGGCGGGGAGCAGGGAGGCGCGGGGCGGCGGATGGGCCTCGGGGGCCCGATCTGGGCCTCCCGGGCCGGCGGCGGCGACGAAGTGGGGCGGCGGCGCGGACCAGTGAGGAGGTGACACATGGCGGCGGCGGGGTCGATCCGGACGTGTCCGGCCCGCGGGAAATTGTCCGCTGGCACGTGGAGACGAAGGAGACTAGGGTTTTGGACGAGGGGGATCCGGATTTCGGAGGAGGACCTATTTAAAGGCATAGAGGGAGCTAGGAGAGTCCAAATGAGGTGCGGTTTTCGGCCACGCGATCGTGATCGAACGCTCTAGATGATGGAGAGGGTTTTGGTGAGTTTTGGGCCAAACTGGAGGGGTGTTGGGCTGCAACACACACAAGGCCTTCTCGGTCCCTCGGTTAACCATTGGAGTATCAAATGAAGTCCAAATGATACGAAGCTTGACAGGCGGTCTACCGGTAGTAAACCAAGGCTGCTTGGCAAGTCTCGGTCCAATCCGGAAATGTTTAATCCCCACACACGAAAGAAAGGTAGAAATGGCCACTGGAGGAGAACGAAGCGCCGGAATGCAAAACGGACAACGGGGAAAAAGCTCGAATGCTTGAGACAAACACGTATGCAAATGCAATGCACATGATGACATGATATGAGATGCATGACAACAACAACAACACACGGAGACAAAGACCCGGACCCGAGAAAATATAATAACTTAACGCCGGAAATGGCAAGAGTTGGAGTACAAATTGGGAAAGTTACATCCGGGGTGTTACACATATACTCATATATGATGCTTAAACTAAGCAGATGGTGTAACAAAGTAGAAGTAATGCAAGAGGTCAGATGCAAAATATGTGTGACCAATACAACCTTGCCAAATTAGAGCATGCACCTTGATGGGTGAATAAGATAGGCCATCCTCCACCATGCCAAGTTTGTTAGCCAGTGGATCATTCCGCAATATTCCTCTCGTGCGCCCATTCTCATATTCATTTTGATAATGTTCAATACCTGACATGCATGAAAACATAAAAACAAGTGAGATTATATTTGTAATGCAGAAGTGATTCTAATCCAATACTTCCTCCTTGTAAACCCCTTTGTGCTATCTCTGCAAGTCTTCTAAGAGGTGCCATGCATGCTGTAATTTGGTGTGTGCATTAATATAATGTGGCCTACTACTCAAAATATGAGAGCTCCAGAAGTGATGATACTTCGCAGATGACAGCTTCAACATATAGTAAATAAGAACAAGTCGACCTAACCTGACATATTCAAAATATACTAAGGGAGAATAACTCGACCTGACCAGTCGACCGCAAGAGAAGAGGATTGAGGGAGTCCGGGATTAGGGGGTCTCCGGACAGCCGGACTCTATCCTTTGGCCGGACTGTAGGACTATGAAGATACAAGATTGAAGACTTCGTCTCGTGTCCGGATGGGACTCTACTTGGCGTGGAAGGCAAGCTAGGCAATACGGATATGTATATCTCCTCCTTTGTAACCGACCTTGTGTAACCCTAGCCCCCTCCGGTGTCTATATAAACCAGAGGGTTTTAGTCCGTAGGACAACACACAATCATACCATAGGCTAGCTTTTAGGGTTTAGCCTCTCCGATCTCGTGGTAGATCAACTCTTGTAATACCCATATCATCAAGAATAAATCAAGCAGGACGTAGGGTTTTACCTCCATCAAGAGGGCCCAAACCTGGGCAAAACATCGTGTCCCCTGCCTCCTGTTACCATCCGCCTTAGATGCACAGTTCGGGACCCCCTACCCGAGATCCGCCGGTTTTGACACTGACATTGGTGCTTTCATTGAGAGTTCCTCTGTGTCGTCGCCGTTAGGCTTGATGGCTCCTACGATCATCGACAGCGATGCGGTCCAGGGTGAGACTTTTCTCCCCGGACAGATCTTTGTGTTCGGCGGCTCCGCACTTCGGGCCAACTCGCTTGGCCATCTGGAGCAGATCGAAAGTTACGCCCCTGGTCACCGGGCCAGGTTTGGAAGCTTAAACTACACGACCGATATCCGCGGAGACTTGATCTTCGACGGATTCGAGCCTCTGCCTTGTGTGTCACATGGCCACGATGAGTACGATTTAGCTCTACCATCGGACAGTCTTCAGGAGATCGCACCGGCAGCCGCTCCGACCCTCAATTCGGAGCCAGTTGCGCCGTCTATGGACGGGTGGATGGACCCCGCCATGGAGGCCTTATCCTCGGCGGCGATCGAGCTGAACATCGACCTTACCCTACATGAGAGCCGTGTTGTCAAACTGCCGGATCCTTCTCCGGCCACGGACTCCGAACCGCCTGCGCTCGTTCCTAGCGAATCCGATTGGGCGCCAATCATGGAGTTTACCTCCGCGGATATTTTTCAGCATTCGCCCTTTGGCGACGTACTGAACTCATTACGGTCTCTCTCCTTGTCAGGAGGATCCTGGCCGAACTACGTCCGACAGGATTTGGATGCGGATGACGAAGAAATTCGCCGCCCACCCACCACCCACTTAGTAGCCACTGTCGACGATTTAACCGACATGCTCGACTTCAACTCCGAAAACATCGACAGTATGGACGACGATGTAGGAGATGAACACGAAACATTGCCCACAGGGCACCAGAAGCCCACTTCATCACATGACGTATACATGGTGGACACACCAAAAGAAAATGACGACGAGGAACAGAAGGACGCAACGAAGGGTTGTCCCCTCGAGAAGCAGTCAAAGCGGCGGCGTAAGCGCCGCCCCAAATCCCGCCTCGGCAAAAACAACAATCATATAGACCCAGCGTTAGAGCAGGGTGAACAATCGCCGGACCACGGCAACACAGAGAATCAAACAAAACAATCCGACTCTGTCAAAGATAATAATTCGGACGACATCACACCAGACAGACACCCGGGGCAACAGCATGCCCATCAAAGGCTTGTTGCCACCGCAAGGAGTCTAAAAAAGCATAAGCAAAGGCTCAAGGCTACGCAAGACACACTCAGAATCAGATGGAGTAAAGTACTCAACACAACGGCGAAGTACGGCGGTAACCGCCACACCAAGAGCTACCCGAAGTGGAAGTTGCTACCTGAATTCAATGAGGAGGCCTCAGATCCCCCGCAACCAAAAATTAAAATGGCCATCCGGCCGGATAGACGACCTCACGGCCAACATAAAACGGCGAACAACGCCGCACATGAGCCAATACGCGATCCACGCGAGGGCTCGCATCCAAAGGACGGCGCAACCAGATCCATTTATGGACCACCCAAGCGCGCCCCGGCATATGATGCAACACAACAAACATCCGAACACCACGGTACACCCAGATATAGGGGTGCCACACACCCCCTATGTTTCACCAATGAGGTGATGGACCATGAATTTCCAGAGGGATTCAAACCCGTAAACATAGAGGCATACGACGGAACAACAGACCCTGGGGTCTGGATTGAGGACTATATCCTCCATATCCATATGGCTCGAGGAGATGATCTCCACGCCATCAAGTACTTACCCCTCAAGCTCAAAGGGCCAGCTCGGCACTGGCTTAAAAGCCTCCCCGAAAGCTCCATTGGAAGCTGGGAAGAGCTCAAAGACGCTTTTCGGGCAAATTTTCAAGGAACTTATGCCCGACCTCCGGATGCGGACGATTTGATTCATATAACTCAACAGCCCGGAGAGTCAGCCCGAAAGCTTTGGAATAGGTTTCTTACTAAAAAGAATCAAATAGTTGATTGTCCGAACGCCGAAGCCTTGGCAGCTTTTTAGCACAGCGTCCGAGACGAATGGCTTACCAAACACCTCATGACCCGCTTTTGCGCGGGCAAGGACAACTGGCTAGCCCGATGCAGCACCAGCGACCCAAGTACATCCGAAGTTAGAGACGGAAATGGGAAATCACGACGCAGCAAAAATAACAAGCGCCAGACTAAAGAAGACAGCCCGAAGAGCACGGCGGTACACGCCGGATTCAGAAGCTCTCGGCCAGGTCAGCAAAAGCCGCCCTCTAAAGGCGCCAGAGATGAACTGTCGAGCTTAAACAAAATTCTGCACCAAATATGTCAGATCCATAGCACCCCCGATAAACCTGCACACCATACCCACAGAGAATGTTGGGTCTTCAAGTAGTCCGGCAAGCTCAACGCTGAACATAAGGGGTAGGATACACCAAGTGAAGACGAGGATGAGCCTCGCAAGAAAAACACTAGGGAACAGAAGAAATTTCCACCAGAAGTCAAAGCAGTAAACGTGTTACATGTGATAAAGGGGAGAAGCAAAGCGGCACTCCCAGATAAACATGCCCAAGGGCCTATCACCGCGGAGTTCTGTCACTGGCCGTCTCAACCGATCACCTTCGATCATCAGGATTACTCAGCAAGTATCCGGAGCGCAGGATGGGCTGCCTTGGTATTAGATCCAATAATTGACGGATACCACTTCACACGAGTCCTGATGTACGGCGGCAGCAGCTTAAACACGATATATCAGGACACAATCCGCAAAATGGGGATAGACCCAACGAAAATTTGCCACAGCAATACTACCTTTAGAGGAGTAACGCCAGGCCCAGGGGCTCATTGCACGGGCTCCCTGCTACTAGAGGTTGTATTCGGCTTCCCCGACAACTTCCGTAGCGAAAATTTAACCTTTCACATTGCTCCGTTCCAAAGTGGTTATCAAGCACTACTTGGACGCGAAGCCTTCACTCGCTTTAACGCAATACCGCATTACACTTCCCTCACACTTAAGATGCCCGGTACACGTGGCATCATTATAGTAAATGGAAATATTGAGCGATCCCTGTGCGCCGAAGAGAGTGCGGCTGCCTTGGCAGCCACATACTAAAACGGCCTCACCAACTAAATCATTCGATAGGTCGTCAAGACCACGAACATGGTTAGACGAGTCCGGCGCAGCTATATGTAATTCATACAGGTTTGATGAACACACCCCTATTACAAATACAAGGGGCTCAACGCGCACAGACAAGTGGCAATTTTTACTCATCTTGAACTATAAATGGTTTCTTTAAACCTACCTTTTTGCATGACAACTTTTCACCTAAGTTCCTCTCTTTTACAGATGATCATCGTGCTACACCCGTCCAGGATATGACGGAGACACAGGCGCACATGTGCAGCAGGGACCCGTTCAAAGGATTCTTTTTAGATTAAGACCCTGCGTCAACCTTTTTTACTGTCTCTTGTTGATACACATCCCTCGGATTCTCAGTACAATTGAGAAGGATGCTGACGTCTTGGCATGTGGCCACTGCAGAACAGCGCACGTACCTGGACAACAGGGGCTTCTTACAAAGGGCACTGTTTGGGCCCGGTTTACACCATAAAGACCGAATACCTTAGGGAGTGTTCGACGTCGCGAGTTTGGCCTTATATGCATCAGCTCCGAATCATGTCTTTGGTCAAATGTTGGGTTTGCCCGGCTCCTGTGTTTTGCTGACTTACGTTCCACTCTATCGGCTAAGGCGGCACCAGGAGAACTACTGCGATTGTGCCCTGGTTCATCCGGACGAGCACCTCAGTAGAGAAAGCCGAAAACTGACTGTCATGATATAGCGCGAGACTGGTCAACCACTCGATGACCTATCGGAATCTTAGAATTCCTCCGCCTTAACGAAGGACCATTTCCCGGCCAAGCTTGTACGCACCCCGAATTTGGGTGAGTGCGGAGCCACCAGGGGCTATATAGTAGCCCCACTGTCAAACTCCTATGGCTAAGTGAAAGTGTTAAAGCATTATAGTCTGGTTGCCTAGTTCGCTGCGCTATCACCTCCTTATTAGTACCAAGACGTTGGATTAAGTGTGAATACGCGTCTTCTGCGAACACCCCCGCATTATATGCGTGAGGGCTGAAGTCGACGACTGCAATCTTTCAGGTTATATACATGTATACATAAACGGCCGCACAGGAGGCATCACAATACTTTCGGGCACAAGTATAAATATAGCCTTGATAAATTCAATAAAACATTGTTTTTACAATGGGAATACATGTCACTCAAACATAATATTCTTCGAGCACTGGGCCTCTATCAAACGAGCACCCTCAAGAACTTCTTCAAAATAGTGCTCGGCAGCCACTCGGCCTATGGCCGAACCCTGCGCCGCAACAGTGCTAGCATCCATTTCCGCCCAGTATGCTTTGACACGGGCAAGGGCCATCCGCGAGCCTTCTATGCACGCCGACCTCTTCATCGCATTGATGCGCGGCACCGCAGCAAGGAACTGCTGCACTAAGCTGAAATAGCTGTTCGGCTTCGGCTTTTTCGGCCACAGATGATCTACGACGGACCTCATGGCAAGTCCGGACAATCTATTGAGTTCGGCCCATTCGGCAAGCTGATCAGTTAGTGGAAGCGGACGCTCTGGAACGTTAAACTGCGACCAGAATAGCTTGTCCACTTCACGATCTGTTTGATCTCTGAAGTATTCGGCCGCATCGACAGCACTCGCCGTCAAATCCAGATATGCGTCCGCCGAACTCCACAGCCAATCCAGAGGGGCATACCACGGATCTCCGAACTTCCTCCACAGCAAAAAGGGCTTCCCAGCCACAATATCACCGGCTTCACGCAGCTCCTCCTTCTTCGCTCTCATGGCAGAGCGGGTGTCTTTGGTCGCCATCGTGGCCTTTTCGAGGTCCGTTGCCCTCGCTCAGTTTTCTTCTTCAAGGAACTGGCAACGGTCGGCAGTGTCTTTTAACTTTACGGCCATCTTGGCCATCTTCTCTTTGCTCTCACAATGCGTGGCCTTCTCGGCTCTTAACTCTTCGGCCGCCTTCAAAGTAGCCACATTACTACTCCTTGCTTGTTCTTTGGCTCGGGCAAGTTCCGCCCGAAGGGTTTCCACGGTGGCAGCTCCATCTGCAGTCACAAAATATTAAAGATACTGGCATTACGCTGCTCTTACTAAGTGAAATTCACCAAAAAATATCACTTACCCTGTGCCTCGTCAAACCTCTTGTTAACAAGCTCGATGTCAGCATCCGCCGCATCCAGTTGCCGCTTTAGTTCGGCAAACTCATGAGTCCAGCTAGCCACCAGAGCTTCCACTACCTGCAAATTAAAGCGGTATGGTTATTACCTGGGACTACGATCCTTTGCTTGCCGCCGTTCTCGGTGACAAATAGAGTCTCAGGGGCTACTATCTACACAGGGCACACCTAAAAAAGTGCGGTACTATTACAAAGGTATATCATTTTACATACCTCAAAGCCCGTTAGTAAACTCATAAAGGCGTCATGCAACCCGCTTTTGGCGGACGAAATCCTTTCCATCACCATACTCATCAACGTACGGTGTTCTTCCGAGATGGTCGCTCGCTTCAGCAGATCCCTCAGTACGCCCGACCGCATACCAGACGGCGCCGGACTCCTTTGTGTGCCCTCTTCAAGAGCCGGATGCTGGGGACTTCGGGAGACTATAGGATTATCTTCTGGCCTCACCGGATCCGGAGAGGCCCTCCATGACGACACTTCAAGGTCGCCTGGTTCTTGAGCGGGGGAGTCCGGGGGAGGCGTTTCGCTCTCCATCATCTCCGGAAGAAGGTCCCTTGAAGACGAGCTCAGTTGAGAAGGGCTAAGATCCGAACTGCAAGATAAACGCTTTGGTTATTTTCCTCGGAAATAAGGTAGAATACCTTTACAATTAAGTATTTTTTGATCACTTACGGCTCGTTAGAGGGCTGATCCCCGCACGGACTTTGTGCAGCAAGAGCACCCCCCAAGGCAGGACCCTCTGTTGTAGACTTCTTCTCCCGTTTGGAAGCCTTGGTTTCTGGATCCCCAGAGGCAGTCCTCTTCCTTCCCCGGAGCGAGAAAAGTTCAGAATCTTCCCCTTGGTTATCCTCCTTCATGGAGGTGCTCATTCCCTCAGTTGGAATTGGAAGCGATGGGGGCCCGCTTCCGTCCTCATTATTCCCCCTTTATCTTCCTTTGAGGGCTCCGGGCAAGGTGCTAGCTCGAGCATCTTTTCCAGTACTAGATTGTCCAAACCCTCAGGAAGGGGGGCTGAACACTGAATCATCTTCGCCTGTGTTAGCCAGTCCTGGTCAAAGAGCGATTTCTCGGAATGAACGTCATGATAAGTGAAAGATGGTGTGTTCGGCTAGAGGATTACTTACTTGGTCGGCGGTGCGGTTGCTGCTCAGGCCCACGTCCTTAGTAGTATCTGGACACTCTATTTGAGGTCCGAAGAATGATTTATACATCTCCTCGTGCGTCAGGCCGAGGAAATTCTGAATAGCGTGCGGTCCTTCTGAGTTGAATTCCCACAAGCGGAGGGGCCGGCGTTTGCATGGCTAGACTCGACGAACTAGCATGACTTGCACTACCATAACCAAACTAAAATCTCCCTCGAGATCTCGGATGCGGCTCTGCAATATGGGCACATCCTTGGCTGGACCCCGGCTCAGCCCCCTACTGATCCATGGCATCAGTTGTGGTGGAGGGCCCGAGCGAAAGGCGGGGGAAGCCACCCACTTGGCACTTCTGGGAGCGGTGATGTAGAACCACTCCCGTTGCCATAATCCGGACACCTCTGGAAAGGACCCTTTTGGCCATGGAGCTCCTGCAATCTTGCTTATCAATGCATCGCCGCATGCTGCATACTGCCCTTCGACCGTCTTCGGCTTCACATCAAAGGTCTTGAGCCACAGGCCGAAGTGAGGGGTAATGCGGAGGAAGGCCTCACATACGACAATAAATGTCGATATGTGGAGAAAGGAATCTGGGGCTAGATCGTGGAAATCAAGCCCGTAATAGAACATCAAACCCCTTACGAAGGGATCCAGAGTGAGGCCTAGTCCTCGGAGGAAGTGGGAGATGAACACGGCGTCTTCGTTGGGTTCAGGAGTAGGGACGACCTGCCCTCGGGCGGGCAGCCGATGTGAGATTTTGGCGGTCAGGTATCTTGCCTCCCTCAATTTCTTGATATCCTCTTCTGTGACGGAGGAGGGCATCCACCGGCCCTGGAGGCTGGATCCGGACATGATTGAAGATCCGAAGCACCTGACCTAGGCTTTGGGTGTTAGAAATTGAGGCGGGGGAAGGATTCAATTGGGCACGGGAGGAAAAAAGTAAAAGCCTTGTCCCTTTATAAAGAGGGTGAATATCAAGCGTCCTCCCTGTAGCCGTTTGGGACTTGCCTAAAATCTAGGAGTCCAAGGCGCGGTTGGGTTACCCACACCCGTATTGATGAGAATCTCATAATAAAGGGGAACACGATCTCTGCATTGACAAGACGTGTCAAGAAACTGCCTCGCGTTATGTGCGGGACTAGTTAAAAAAAACGGTTCGAATAATCGCCGAGCCATGGCATGATGTCATATTGCCTAAACGAGTCAGCGGATTAGATTTGTGGAAATATTATTCTCTCTACGGTGGTATGTGGAACTTATTTTGCAGGGTCGGACACTATCCTTTATTTGAACTCTTCTGTGGTATATCCGGAGAAGGAACCCGCCTTGCAATGCCGAATACAACACTGCGCGCCGGACTCGTCGTCATTGAAGCCTGGTTCAGGGGCTACTGAGGGACTCCGGGATTAGGGGGTCTCCGGACAGCCGAACTCTATCCTTTGGCCGGACTGTAGGACTATGAAGATACAAGATTGAAGACTTCGTCTCGTGTCCGGATGGGACTCTACTTTGCGTGGAAGGCAAGCTAGGCAATACGGATATGTATATCTCCTCCTTTGTAACCGACCTTGTGTAACCCTAGCCCCCTCCAGTGTCTATATAAACCGGAGGGTTTTAGTCCGTAGGACAACAGACAATCATACCATAGGCTAGCTTTTAGGGTTTAGCCTCTCCGATCTCGTGGTAGATCAACTCTTGTAATACCCATATCATCAAGAATAAATCAAGCAGGACGTGGGGTTTTACCTCCATCAAGAGAACCTGGGTAAAACATCGTGTCCCCTGCCTCCTGTTACTGTCAGGACCCCGATTCCAAGTCACATCGATCTAGCCGGTAACACTTCATATCACTTTGCGGCCTCACACACGGTATTCCCACGGGTGTCGCCTTACCATGGCCCGGGACCGTTTGCGCCTTTTGGCTCACGTATATGATAGTGTCGCTAGCATCCATATGACAGGGAACCCGGGCTGACATGGCTAGTCGTGAACCCAAAGTGGTACTAACCTATGGGGACAGGCATACATGAATCACATCGAGCGTGTCAGTCAGTAGCGTGTGGATCCGGGCTGTAGCACTGGGCTAACAGGACTCCGGGAACCCGAGCTGTAGCAGGCTAGGCAGGACTCTGGATGTCACCGCGTGACATTTCCCGAAAGGGACAGACACAGGAACGAAGTGAAACACATGCCGGCCAGTCAAGTGTCCTGAGCAGTAGTGCTGGGCTAACAGGACTCCGGTGAACCGGGCTGTAGCGGACTACTATGGCTCATGGAAGCACTAGACTACATTTCCCCATAAGAGAGACTGCCAAGGATAAACAACTAGATTGTAGGATCCCACACATACCAAGCATTTCAATCATACACACAATATGCTCGATATGTGTAAATACAACACGGCATCACAACATAACCCTACAACTCAAGTATTTATCCATTAGGCTCCGAGGAGTGAGATATTACAAACATGGGTCTCATGACCCAACAATCATAGCATACAAGTCAAAGCACATGCGGAAGCTTAACATGTCTGAGTACAGACATCTACAAATGAAAAAGGCTGAGAAGCCTGACTATCTACCAGATCCTGCCGAGGGCACAAGATCGTAGCTGAGGTATCAAGCTAAACGTCGAAGTCCACGCAGAACTACTAGCGAGACTGAAGTCTCTCTGCAAAACATAAAATAGGCAAACGTGAGTACAAATGTACCCAGCAAGACTTACATCAGAACTAACTACATATGCATCGGTATCAACAAAGGGGGTGGTGGAGTTTAACTGCAGCAAGCCAGCTTTGACTCGGTGGCTAGCCTGAACTACGACTGCAAGCAACTCTTTTGGGGTGGCGCACACGAGTCCACATATTCACCATTCAATACACCACTATGGATCCGCTCCCGTCTCCCTACGGGAAGGCCATCCATAGCACTCACACTTATCTTGCGAGTTTTAGAGTATCCACTTTCACTTGTCTATGAACTGTTATAGGCAACCCAGAAGTCCATTACCGCGGACACGGCTATTCGAATAGATGATGTTAACCCTGCAGGGGTGTACTTCTTCACACACGCTCTCACCACTTACCGCCATTTACACGACATGTACTCGGCAACCTTCAAGCGGAAGCCCAACGAGGATGTCGGCCACAGCCTACCTAAACACTCAAGTCTCTAGTCCAGGTTTATCGCCTACCCAGGTTCCATCTGCAGGGAGTCCGGCCGAGGTTTCCACATATGGCCCCGGACGATGTGTACAGGGTTCCGAGACACCAAACGGGCGCTGGCATGCCCGGCCACGGTGTATCTACCACATCATAGCCCACCCCTAGGGTCAGCGCTACGCACGGCCGCCAACACATATCCTATAAACACCAGAAACTAGTTGCAACTCCTGGACAGAGGACAAGGGTGATCAAGAAGCCGAGAGGGTCCATTGGTTTCGGGCCCAATGCGTGGTAGTAACTGTTTCATGGATCACAAACACAGAACTCAGTTCCTAAGGACTGTTTCAATGAGACAACCCACCATGTACTCCTACATGGCCTCTTACCGCTACCTTTACCAATTCGTGTTCACACACTTAGCTCACACACAGTAGGACATGTTCATCACTGTTCCAATTCATCCCCGATGAATCAGACCTGACTCAACTCTAAGCAGTAGCAGGCATGACAAATAAGCATGAATGAGTAGGCACATCAGGGCTCAAACAACTCCTACTCATGCTAGTGGGTTTCATCTATTTACTGTGGCAATGACAGGTCATGCAAATGATAAAGGGGTTCAGCTACTGCAACAAGTAACAGATGAATCGTTGTTGTCCTAATGCAGTAAAAGAGAGCAGGAGCGAGAGAGTGAGATTGTATCGGAATGAACAAGGGGGTTTTGCTTGCCTGGCACTTCTGAAGATAACATTGAGTCTTCATCAGTGTCAACGATCACAGCGTCGGAGCAGCGTCTACCGAGAGGGGACAATTACCGGCAAACAAGGAAGAACACAATCAATGCGATGCAACAATATGATGCATGATCATGACATGGCAATATGCTGTTGATTGAGCTAATGCAACTAGCAACAAGTTAAATGGAGTTGGTTTGAACACTAGGTTCAAAATCAAATTCAAACTATGAATTCAAATAGTGCATTATCATGTTTTGGACTAAACAGTGAGGTTAAGTTGTTCAAACATGCATGAAAATTCCATAATCAGATTCCTTGGATTTTTCTGATAATTTTTCATATATAATTTATTGCATTTGGAGTTATAGATTATTTTCTATGATTTTTACAAGTTTTAGCTATTTTCTGAAATAAATAAATCATTTCTGATTTATTTAAAATCCCAGAAAAGCTTTACTGCGTCAGCATTGCACAAGGGTGATGTCAGCGGATCAACTGGTCGGCCAGGTCAAACCTGACCAGTGGGACCCACTGGTCAGTGACCCAGTCAACTAACCAAGTTAGTTAGCCCTAACTAACTAGGTTGGGCCCACTGGTCAGCGACTAACCTAACTAGCCTAAATAGGATTAGCCCTAACTAACTTAGTTAGCCGGGCGGGGCCCGCATGTCAGTGGCTCATCTAATTAGCTAAGTTAATTAACACTAACTAAACCTAACACTAATTAAGCAGGCGCCTGGGCCCACACGTCAGGGGAGGTCAAACCCCTGGTCAACCGGGGCTAAACCACCGGCGTTTAGCCGCCGGCGATGACCAGACGCGGCGGAGGGCCGTTGGAACGGGCTCTGGGGCCCCGTTCGCAGCGTGGTTGGGCTCGTTCGAGAGCCCAAACTAGCGCGCGTCGGATGGTGGCGCCAGCCGGGCCTGGGGCGGCCGGAGGCGACGGCGGGGAGCTCGGCCGCGGCGGCCGGAGCTCGGGCGTGCTCGGGTTCGGCGCTGGGATACACAACAGGGGCGTGGAGAAGGGCTACGGCCTCCTGGGAGTGTGGCAAACGCGGTGACGCGCTCGGTTTCGAGCCCGCGTGGCTGTGGCCACGACGACGGCGTCGCCGGCGGAGCCGAGTGCTTGGGCTCGATGGAGATGGCGGCTAGGGGGCGCAACCGAGGCGTAGAGGAGGGGGGGTTAGGGGCAGGGCTTACGTTGAGTCTTCTGGTGCAGACGGCGGGGCCGGGGAGGTGTCGGAGCGAGCGGGGCGGCGAGGCGAATCTCCGGCGACCCGAGGAGGATGAAGGGGTCAGGGATGGTGCTTCGAGGCGTCCGGCGTCATGTGGCTCGGCGGAAAGGACCGGGGCGTCACGACGGAGCTCGGGGACACGTCGGAGTGGCTCGGAGGTGGCTCTGGCCGTGGGGGAGCTCGTCGGCGGCGACGGCTGCGTTCGGTCGCGCGCTTGAGAGAGAGACAGAGGAGGGGATGAGGGCGAGGGAGAGTGCGAGAGAGGTCGGGGGATGCGTGGCGTCGCGAGGGAGGGCCAGAGAGACGAGGAGGCAGGCAGGGAGGCAGGAGGTGGCCGGCGCATGGCCGGCGCGCGGCTAGCACGCGCCCCTGCCTTCTGGCGCGAGGTAGGGGGTGACTGGCGTTGGCCAGTCGGCTGGGCCGGCACAGTGTCGGGCCAGCAGTGGCCCAGGTAAGCTCTCTCTCTTCTCTATTTTCTAAATTGTTTCTGTTTTCTATTTTTCTGCAATTGTTTTGGGTTTAGTTTTAACACCAAACCATTTTATGAAATCCTGAAAATAATTATGTGGCTAGAACTAAAATATCCAAAACCACATAAAATGTTCCAGAATTATTGGACATATATTAATTATATAAAGAATATATATCCAATTCAAATAGTTATTGAATTAATTCAAAGGCCCAAAATAAATGTTTCTGAGATACCAAAAACATTGGTTTGAATTTTACCTCTTGCCCATATTTTCAGAGGCTAAGAGGAACATTTTCTTGGACTTCTTTGAAGACATTTTAATGTTGATTATTTTTGAACTGGTTTCTGAGGGTTTCAACAAACCTCAATTCAACTTTCAGAAATTTTAGACATGATGCATGAGTGCAGATGCAACAATTTCACTCAGGTACTCTAGGGCTGTGACAGTTACCATCCGCCTTAGACGCACAGTTCGGGACCCCCTACCCGAGATCCACCGGTTTTGACACCGACAAGGATCATCTTAAAGAAGAGCAGAAGAGCAAGCAGATTGAAGATATTACAAGTCTTTCTATACAATGTCGGTTGGCCAGCCATGATGAACCAGAGCGCATAGAGAAATACTATTCCTTCTGGTCTCTCCATATGTGGCTCACATGCATTTCAAAACTAAAGTAGGAATATTTAGCTGACCAATTAAACATCTCTCAGTTTTACTAATATCAGCATAATATCATATTTGAATTTGTACAACTAAGCTTGTTTAGCTCGATGGGTGGAGCAGTGCTGTTACAACACGAACCACGTAGGCTGATTATGGTCATCATAAAATGGGGAAACTGTAAGCATGATGAGTATAGTGTTGACCGTGGCAGTGGGATGGCAGATCTGAAGCTGCAAACTGCGCAAAGGGTAGTTAGCAACCGATATTTGCTTTGAAATAACAACTAAGATTTGGTATGAACAAGAAAGTATAGTCAACAAGTGACAAAGAAATGCAATTTGGCTGTCTCTCTATATGTCGCGACATGCATTTGGAACCTCAAGTGGGACCTTTAGCTAACCAATTAAATGTGTGTTAACTAATATCAGTATCATATCACAATCATATTTGAACAACTAAGCTTTGGAATTTTGAGTGTTGTGTTGTTTAGCTTGAAGGGTGGAGTAATGCTAGTATGACAGAAAGCACCTACGCAGACCATAGTAGAGTAGATAAAAGGGGAAACCCCTAAGCATCAAGTGTAAAATCAGGAAAGTGGAACTAGCTGGACCAGTGGGTGGCGCACATGCTTTTCGAAACGAATATAGGAACATTAGGTGACCAATTAAACATTCTCTGTTTGAGTAATATGAGCATCATATCAGATTCGTATTTCAACACATAAGCTTTGGAATTATGAGTGGCATGTTGTTTCGCTTGATGTGTTGAGGTCTTGAGGAGCAGTGTTAGCACGACATGAAGCAGGGAAGCACCTACGATGATGGTAGTGAATATAAAGGGGGGAAACCATAAGCTTTACGAGTATAGTGACCGTGACATGGCGAATCTGAAGGTGCAAACCGGACAAAGCTACTTCGCAACCAATGTTTGCATTCAACTAGCCACTACGATTTGGTACGGACAAGAAAAGTACAGTAAACAATTTATGATCTATTTTCCGGGTGAGATCAATAACTTAAGCACATATGGAAGAGTACCACCTCTCTTGCGATGCTGTGTAGGCCCCTACTGATACATTGAGGGTGCTGCGGGTGCGATGGCTATCGGCGCCGGGGAAGAAGACTTTAGATGGCAGACGGCCGGGTTGGGGGCTAAATCCTGTTGCCGTGAACGAGGCGGTCGTAGGAGCGGCAATGACAAAGTGGACGACAGCGCCGATGAAGCGATACGACGAAATGAAAGGATCCTGGTCCGGCGCCGTGGATGAGAGACGTCCATCTCTTGCAGTGGACGACGGGGTAGGGGTAGCGGCTCCGGCAAGGTGGAGGATGGGGTGGCGGACGGAGGAGGCTGGCCGCAGTGGGGAGGTTGTCGTGGCGCCGACGGTGTATGAATGGGGAAATGGAGGGGGAGGAGGATCTCAAACTTCGGTATGCGCTTGTCTAAAATGTGGGAAAGTTATGAACTTATGCTCCGTTTAAAATTTCGGACATCACGTCGGTTGGGGATAGGACGGTCATCTCGCATCTCCCAAATATTTTCCAGCAACGATTTTGGGCGAGGAGAGGTGTTTTGCCGCCCACGGTTGGCGCACAAGGTGTATGAACGGGGCTGACAGGTAGGGCGGTTGTGTCACGTCTGAGGGAAGTTACACATCTGCCCCTATTTAAAATATTAGCCTACATCGATTTCGGGCGAGGAGAGTTTGTTTTGCCACCCACCGTGGATGAATGGGGAAATGGAGGGAGAGACACATGTCTTTCGGACGAGCTTGAATCAAATGTGTTTTGCCGCCCATGTTTGGCGCCCACCGTGTCTGAATGGGCTCAGAGGTCGTCGTGTCACGTCTGATTGAAGTTACTAGTCTACCCCTATCGACAGCAGTGTAAATCCGGTCGATAAGGATGTCAAGTGTTAGGGGTAGACAGTAATTTCCATCTCACAAACACTTGCTTCGGGCAGCCCACAAATGATAGTTGGTGTTTAGCCGCTTTATTCAAAACTTAGGAGAATTAGCATTCACGTTTGCCCTGGGCCCTGGAAACTAAATCCAAATCCAATTTTTATTCGATTACGAATATCCACAGATAATTCTACGTTTTTTTATTTATTTCTTCAAAACCACAACAAAGATTTATTCCACCTTTATATATGATTATGATTTAGAAATGCCGTGATCTTTGAATTCAGTAGGTTGGATACACTTTGAGTCAAACAGTTATTTCATCCAATACAATATGCTCACACGAAAAATAGTTCACCTTATGTCAATCATACAAGTACTGAGGATTACCTCGCCTAAAAAATTCAGATCATTACAACACATGGACAACATAGGGGGTCTTACAACATATTCCATTCAGAGACATGACACGACATGCAAGTACAATAATCTAATGACAATTTCAACTGCTATCTAAAGAAGAACTGGGATTACCCTTGGCTTCAGATAGCAGAAGCAGCAGGACCTCCTTCGTCTTCAAATGCAACATTCTTACTTCCTCCAATTCTTGGGTTGCTTGCATAATGCATGCAGCTAATTGCATAATTTCCAGCTTCAAGATCGAGATTACCTCATTCATGGCAGCCACACCATCTCTTTCTGCCTCTAGTAGAGCCGCAAGAACTATAATATCTGTGCTCAGACTGCTCTCCGACGGTGTTGCCTCTGAACAGGTACCATCTGGTAACATGGATGGCGCACTGCTTCCACAAATAGATTCTGGGGTTGTACATTGTGTCCTAGTGTGAACGACATCCTGAAAGGTTTCCGCTGGACATAAGTAAGAGATAGTTATCGCATGATCCAGGCAGTAAGCTTACATGGTAAACGACATACGAATTATTGCCGAGCATGGCAAGCTATATTTAAATGGTTCGAAGCAACATCAGCCGAAAAGAAATTAAAATGGTAATATGAAACTAGGGATGTAAGTGGCAAATAAACGACATCCGCCAGTCCCATCTAGTTAGTTTTTGCTAGCTCCCTAGTTCATTTTCCTCAAAAAACAAAAACTCTTTTGAATTTGAACTATCATACCACTAGTGGACTTTAATCGGGATTAAACGGGACCCAGTTGACATCCCTAGTTGAAAGAGAGTGTACCACCACTATATTTAAGTTGCCAAGGCATCTAAGCAGTTGAAATAATCTGAGAAAGCACATAACAGTGTGGCCTCATATAAACTACGAAGACAGTCTTGTGATGAAGTTCAGAGGAAAATTTAAGGACTCAAATGAACGAGGCATGCATTTCTTTACGATAGTACAACAGGCACTGCTGACATATTGGCCAACTCAGGTATAGCGTAACAAGTAACAAACAAGCATTCGAATCAAGCAATACAACAAAGCAGACAACTGAACTATTTGTTATTCTGTAGGATTACAGGTTGAGGGCACAAGCCAAGAAAGCAGCCCACACACATTACATTTCACATGTACTAAAACACACTGGCTTACCATATGTTGCTGTGAAGCCTCGCTGCTATTGCAATGTTCTTTGAAGATATCGTCAGCATCCCGTGGTTGCAAATCTACTTGTTGTAGTTTATTCTGCACCCTCTATTTAGGTAAAATTAAATTTAATCGCATGCACTGGTTCGAATTGATCATCAATGGTTCATCTAAACTAATTAAAGAAGGGTGTGTGCATACACGACAATATATCTGCTTCCCTCTATTTTTATGCTTGCTCGAGGTGCCAGCCCCCAAAGAACAAATATTTTGGTTGATGGGGTTGGCAGCTCCATAATTAATAGAAGCATCAAATTAGTCATGCAACTTGGGAAGATCAAGAACACACAAAAAAGTAATGAACAGAGGCTCGTAGCAGTGATGTAATAGCTAGCATCAGAAAATGTAGGGTAAAACGAACAAAAATCAGCGAAACCACATGCTAGTTTGCTGATGTGTAATTAAGCATAGAGAACATGAAGCGGTCTGATGGAACCAACAGGTGGCATCAGAACAACACCATTATCATAAATATAGCATGCAAGAAGTAAAATAGTAGGCAATGATATCTAGGAAGTACAGTAATACTTAGGACAAAACTAAAGCATATTAACTATATGTGCACTGGTATGTAATTTAGCACATGTAACATGTTCACTGCCAAAAGTATGGCCCTAGAGGTGCAAGCAGAATAACGCGTCTCATGAAAAACTGAATTATGCCCTGAAGAAATTCAAAGGTGCGGTGCTTATGCTAAGGAAGTGAACATAGGTGTCAGCCGTTGGATAATAGTACCTGATTCTCAGCGGCGTATGGGTATCGTTGGCATACTTGATAGCTAAGGATCATCGATGGTGCTCGTGTTGCGGTTGAGTTTGGGCCGACTGTCGCTGTCGCTGAAGCGGCTCCAGTGCTACGGTTGCGGCGCCTGTCGACATACAAGAAAGCTCATCTTTGGTAAGTGAACAGTTGCGCGATAAAGAGAAAAACCGAAGGAGTATAGATCGAAATAACCTGATGAGGCTGCGACGTCGGTAAAGCAGGGACGGTGGAGTTGAATATGGCGTCCGTGGAGCAGGTCCGATGCAGTGGACGAAAGCTTTGGCGGGCGCGTTGTACAGTGCTTTCGGTGAGGCAGATCTGTTGCGGCAGACGAGGGATTGTATGAAGGGCCAGCGAAGGGACGGACAAGGGAGTCAGTGAAGGGCCTACACTGTGGTGGACGAGGGCGCCGGTTAAGCAGATCCGGTGCGGTGGACCATGATGGCGGTCAAGGAGATCTGGAGCGGTGTACAAGCCAGTCGCTGAAGCGGCTCCGGTGAAGTGGTGAGTTGGCAGTTGGCGGTTCCAAGGTGCGGAAGGTAGATCCGTCAGGGTGTATGTGTATGAATAAAGTGGATGATTATAAAGTTTGAACATGCCTGAAAGTGTATATCTCTAGGTTTGATATATGAATTTGAAATCACGAAATCCCAGCTTAAAAATGTACCTCTGTTTAAATGAATTACAAAAGCTAATGATGGATTCGAATTCCAAAATTCCAATCTTAGGTTTGTAATTCTAGTACATCAAAGTATATCACGCATGTTCAAAAGTATCGTTATCTCATAGTCCAAAATGTGAAACAAATTGGTCAACCTTGAGGGCACACACTATTGACCATGTATATCTCAATTACGCTAATGTCCCTCAAATATAGACACCTCACTCTTTATCTGAAGCAACCCCCCTCGTCGCCCCCCCACACACACAGAGAAGCCGTTCTCTCCCCCAAACACCAACACACGAGCACATTAACACCCCTCTCTCTTCTAAAGTCCGGACCCCAATATAGGTCTCTATCACTTTATCTCTTGGGCATGCACACATCTCTTCCCCCACTCTCTAGCTAGGTCTCCCGGCATCTCTCTTTCCCAAGCACACGCACTATGTAGAGTGTATCTTTCCCATACACACAAAATGTCGCCCCCAAACGTCTATCTCCCTAGTTATGTGGTTCTCGCACACTCACCTCACACTCCACCCCCACTGCAAAACAAGCACACTTTGTCTCCTTGTGACCACTCTCCTCTTTCTATCTCTCCCACATGCGGACCCGCCCCAGCTCCTCCCTGTATACATATATGTCGTGACTCTTTCCATAGCTCCCTAATGTATCATCGTTCTCGATCTCACACATTGTTCTCTACACCATCTATTCTAGATCTCTCATGAAGTCCCTATCACACACACGATGACTCGCTTCCCTTGCGTCTCCGTACATAGGCCAATTTCAAACAACATCAACATTGTCTCCCTATCTATACGCCATTTATGGACACAAACGCCCCCTCTCTCGCCCCCTCTCCTCCTCTCTCTCTATCTCCGTCGCTAGCTCTCTCTATCTCTCTCTCTCTCCCTCGCTCGCACACCCCTCTCCCACACACAGTCGATGTCTCTTCCAAATAGTCTGCTCCCCCCGCCCGCACCCATGCTATCCCGCTACTACACATGTCACACCATTCCCCCTTCCCTTATACTAGGTTTACATCATTAGTGGTCTCTCTACTCCACATACACACACTCCCTCTCACACACAAACGCGTGCACAAACACACGCAGACACACACAAACACCCATTAATCTGGATCCTCATCTCTCCCCATGTCCGCATGTGTATCTCGCACACTCACTCTCTAATTATGTATATGTGTCTCCACGTTAACAAAGCCCCATGTACATGTCTCTCTCTATCCTCCACACACATAGACACAAAGAATCTGTTATCATTGCCTCAGTCTCTAGACATATCACACACGCACTCTCTCTCTCTCTCTCTCTCTCTCTCTCGCAAACACGCTCAACAAGGGTTTCCCCGTGAATAACTTACCGTCTATTCATCAACAGTCGTGGCAGTACGGCGAACACGAGACGTGAAAAAGAATAAATCTACACGTGCTTAGACCACCTAGTATGACTACTAGGACTAGAGCAAGCCAAAAAGCGCGCCACCGTCACCCCCTCCTTATCGGCGACGGGAAAACCTTTGTTTTACACAGTCGAGAAGTCATTGTGCTAAGGCCTCACATGCTGAGGCATTGACTAGAATGTAGATGCTAGTTTACGGAAACAAGTATCAATAATACATTTGTATCTCCATACTTATATTTCTTCCCTTATAAAAAACCGAGTTGGTGATGATGGTACGCGTGCCATCTTGCAATATAGACCGTCCGATCTATATCTGACTGATGGAAATTAAACTAAAAGATACTCGCACCCCTCTCCACATTTGAAGACAAGGCCTTCCCTCGTTCATCCTTATCTCCAACAACCTCATTGTTGAGCAATTAATAAAGGAAGCTTCTGGAACAAACTGGCCTGGTGGCCGCTGCCGGCGTCATCAATCCCCATGCCTCCGCTCAGTCCGACCACCAATCACCACCACGCCCCACTCCTCTTCACCTTATCTCCTATTTCTCGAGATATCATTAGTTTTTACACATGGGATTACTCCCGCATGGGTCAATCACAACGAGTGTTTTTATAAAAAAATGCATCTTGATGTTCCGTGCAATGCACGGATCTTGCTAGTACTCCTACAGAAGACTAAGTTGGTGATGATGGTGTGTCTGCCATTCGTCGTTTGTGACCATTAGATCTACATCTAACGACTGTGAGGTAAGTTGTTGCCTTTTCTCACAAACATCCCACTTGTCTACCAATTTGGAGAAAAACCCATAATTAGTATCTTAAAACCAACCACATCCCTCCCTGACCTCACCAAAACAGCCCAAGGAATATATTCTAATTGAAACATAATATATCTCTAGTGATATATGTATATCAAAATTAGAATGTTTTGTATCAAGTTTGTGAATAAGTATTATTCTAATTATGATTCGTTGCAACGCACATGAACATTGCTAGTATTTATAACCATGCAAAAAAAAATCCCTAGTATTCCATAGTTTCGAGTTTTCCATCAAGATATTAGTCACTCATGGTTGATATTTACTTTCAATCATGTACACATATGCACTATGTAACTAGCCTTGCTTATTGGGTTCCAAAGCTTAACTTTCACTCCTACTTATAATATTTAGAGTGTTTAACAAAAAACTACCACTTTCAACCAGCCCTAGGAAGAATCTATTGTACAAAAATAGCAAAAACATACCCAAAATTTCTTAATTCACGCCAAAAACTACTACCTACCGATTAGGTTAGTTTAAACCCATTTATGACAGGGTTGGCCCACACGTCCCTGCTGACGAGGCAACTTAAACCAACACATTTTGTTTGACCGTTGACACGAGGGACCCACATCTGACCTTCTATCCTGTTATTCCTCCTCAAATCATTATTTTTCCTGAACATTACTTCAAACAATACTGATGCCTATTCATTGGTGGCGCCGGTGATGAGCGAGTTGGCTGCCGCTTCGCCGGACGGGCCGGATGCCGCGCTGGCCTCCGCACGGGTTGGCAGGCTGGCCCGAGCGTGACTCACGAGCGAGCAAGCCGCCGCGCTAGCCTTCGCTCGAGCCAGATGGTGCGGAGCCCATCTTGCGTGCGCGAGCAAGCCGTCGCACCGCCGCGCCAATCTAGCTAGAAAACCTTGCAGACAAGCAGCTGGACGGAGCTATCTTGGCTAGCTAGCGGTCGCGAGCGCCAGACGGAGCTGGCATCCGGGCTGCCGCAAGATGGGCTCCGCACCGCCGGTAGTTTTGACCTCGCCTTCTGCCGGCGGCGGTAGCTGCGTCCTGTGGCCGAGGATGACTAGGTGGACGGGCCGGAGGTAGGAGGTCACTCGGGGATTTTTTTGCAGACTGACATGTAGGTCGCCCAAGTCATAACGCCCGGTCGAATAGAAGGCGTTGACTTAATGGGCGACATGGGCCCTGTTTGGATACTCTAAGTCAGAGGTTAGAATCTAACCCTGAACTAACTCTAACCAAAGTGGTGTTTGGATGGCAGGGTTAGATTGACAACAAATGTATCCAAACAGGGCCATGGGTTGAAACGTGCCTATAATGGCACTTTGTAGAGTAGTCGTTTCTTGGTAGGGCTGGTTGGTAAGAGCATGTACAATGGTTGATAAGGTAGTCTTATCTTAAGTCTGCCACGTATGCAAGTGGTAGTAGTTTCTTGGCATTATTAGTGGTTTCTTGAATTATTTGGGGTTTCTTGTAAGGCTACTCATAGTGGGGAGTATCATATGCTAGTAACATGCGTATGATACTAGTGTATGATACTACCTCCATAGTGCATAGTATCATAAACTAGTATCATAGATGATCATATTTATTGCCATGCATGACACAAAGTAGCATAGCATTTAACATGATACAATATCTACCTATGTTACTCTAACACTCTTTCTCTTCTTTAATTATGTGCCACATAAGCATGTTTGCTAGTCCCAAGTGCATGTTAGCACTTATGTTACCCCCACTATGGCCAGCCTAAGGAACAATGTACTACTAGCGACAAAAGGCGATTTTATGTTGCGTTGTACTCCAACGAGTACTACTACTGGTCGCGGGAGTGTATACCTCGTTTTGTGGGTTCGATCCCGGCCGAATGCACAGCGGTCTTTTTTTTAAATAGTAACTTCGCTGCGAGCCAATATTTTACACGGGTAGTTTGAGTTTTGAAGTCAAACGAATGTGCGGCACCACAATCTAGGTGCACTGGATAGCCTAGCCACATGAACGGGGTTTACTTCCCAGCATCTCGTGGCTCACGTGCTCGCCCTAGCCGCACCCCGCTTGCAGCTTCCTCATCAGCTAGTAGCATATTTAAACTAGCGCCTCCCAATTAAGCCCGAGGAGCCAGAAAAGCCTGGCGGGGCAGTGGGAACTGTGCAATATGGCTCTGTACATAAAGTGCTCTACTACTGCTCTGTAGCTTGTGGCATTGCATGCATGGACTTCACTCCATTATCGGCTCTACTATAAAAGAAATTCATCTTGACGTGTTTTTTTGAAATGGAGGCAAAAGCTTTGCTTCATCTCATTCATAAAGAAGGAACTACTAACAAAGTTCGACGAGATCCATTACACCTCCACAAATGGAAGCGAAAAGCCTAGTCTCGCTGTATCAAATAACTCATATGTTCTGCCCCCGCAGTAAATGTCGCTGATAAACAGGCTGCTAGTGTGTGCGTGAGAGGAGTGGCTGAGTAGGCCAACTACGTGAGAGGAGCGGCTGAATAGAGCACCGAGAGTACCCACTAGGCCACTACGCAGGTGTACTTTCCCTGCATTGATAGTACATCGATGGTTCTGGAGAACAGTAGTACCCTCCACTTCCAACTATAGCTCCTTGGCCCTAAGATTTAAGAGTTCAAAACTGGTGCACTATACTAGAAGTATAGTACACAACACTAGTAGTACCCTCGCACTACTAGTTGAGAAAGTAGTACTAGTATTGCTACAGTATGAGTACGTACTCCTCCGTCACGTAATGTAAGACGTTTTTTGACACTAGTTGGTGTGTACAAAAAATAGCAAAAACATACCCAAAATTTCTTAATCCACGCCAAAAACTACTAGCTTACTACGCTCTTATCTCCTCCTCGCCAGTTCCCCTCCCCCCGAAGAGAAGGCAGTTCGTCGCTGCTCCCATGGATTCGCTAGGCGGTTCTCCTCCTCGCCGGGGCTGGGAGACCTTGGACGACGATCCTCTGGGAGAAATCACACGCCGCTCCGACGTACTCACCACCGCAAGACTCGGTGCTTCCTGCACCAACTATTTCAAGACGGTGCTTAAAATAGCTTGGGAAAAGGCCATGCTTGTTGGTCTTCCATGCGTCCTCAAGGAGAATGTTCTTCTATGGGACAATCCTTCGAACAATCCACCACTCCCTGGCCATGGTTGCACATTGACTCTGCTAGAGTTGCCGACGTTCAGAGGTAGTCGGATTTTGTCCGATGAGCAGGTCAGTAATGGGGTTTGATCATGTAGTACTTAGTTATTCCATTTCCATCCTGTAATTTCTCCGCTGCCCACTGTCGGTGTCAAAACCGGCGGATCTCAGGTAGGGGGTCCCGAACTGTGCGTCTAGGCCGGATAGTAACAGGAGGCAGGGGACACGATGTTTTACCCAGGTTCGGGCCCTCTTGATGGAGGTAAAACCCTACGTCCTGCTTGATTAATATTGATGATATGGGTAGTACAAGAGTAGATCTACCACAAGATCAGAGAGGCTAAACCCTAGAAGCTAGCCTATGGTATGATTGTTGTTCGTCCTATGGACTAAACCCTCCGGTTTATATAGACACCGGAGAGGGCCAGGGTTACACAGAGTTGGTTACAATGGTAGGAGATCTACATATCGTATCGCCAAGCTTGTCTTCCACGCCAAGGAAAGTCCCTTCCAGACACGGGACAAAGTCTTCAATCTTGTATCTTCATAGTCCAGGAGTCCGGCCGAAGGTATAGTCCGGCTATCCGGACACCCCCTAATCCAGGACTCCCTCAGTAGCCCCTGAACCAGGCTTCAATGACGACGAGTCCGGCACGCAGATTGTCTTCGGCATTGCAAGGCGGGTTCCTCCTCCAAATACTTCATAGAAGATTTTGAACAGAAAGATAGTGTCTGGCTCTGCAAAATAAGTTTCCACATATTGCCATAGAGAGAATAATATTTACACAAATCTAATCTGCTGACGTATTCCGTAGCGTGACATCACACCACGGCCAAGTCTTTATTCGTTTTACTGTCCCACCTCAGCGCATTTAGCGAGGCGGTTTCCTTGGCACGTCTTGTCAAAGCAGAGATCGTGTCCCCTTATTCCGGGATTCTCATCAATACGGGCGTGGGTAACCCAACCGCGCCATTGATTATGGCGCTTGGAGATAAGCGAGTTTTACCAGGCTGGTGGGGACATGTAGTTGCGTCCACCCATATAAGGGGATAAGGATCCACCTTTTCACCTACGCCTTCTTCCTCCTTCGCCTATCCATTCTTGCGCACTCGAGCTCCAGCGCCCAAGTCCGCACTCCCCACCTCAACCTTCTCCAGCCATGTCCGGAGCGGGAGGCAAGTGGATGGTCTCCTCCATCACGGAGGGACACATCAAAAGACTGAGGAAGGCCGGATACTTGTCTAACGACATTGCGCACCGGCTTCCCGAAGAGGGGTAGCTCATCCCCACCCCTAGGCCCCATGAGAGGGTGGTGTTCCTCCCCCATTTCCTCCGTAGACTGGGCTTCCCTCTCCACCCATTTGTCCGGGGGCTCATGTTCTACTATGGCCTCGATTTCCATGATCTGGCCCCGAACTTTTTCCTCAACATCTCGGCGTTTATCGTCGTGTGCGAGGCTTTCTTCCGCATCCCCCCCCCCATTTCGGCCTATGGCTCAAGACTTTCAATGTCAAGCTGAACGTGGTGCGCGGCACCCAAGCGAAGTGCGGAGGCGCCATGGTGGGCAAGATGCCCAACGTCCTAGGTTCGAGGGCTCCTTCATGGAGTCCCTAAAGGGGTGGCGGTCGGGGTGGTTTTACATCACCGAGCCGCGCGACCCTGAATGGGTCGCAGCCCCCGAGTTCCGTTTCGGACCCTCTACGCAGCTCGCCTCCTGGAAAGAGACGGGCCTGTCGTGGGGTAAAAAAGGAGAGCTGACGGGACTCCAAACATGCGTCCAAACCCTGGTGGACAGGAAGCTCAAACTTGTCAATGTAGTCCAGGTTATGCTCATCCGCCGGATCCTCCCGTGTCAACAACGGGCTTTCAACCTGTGGGAGTTCGACCTGGCGCGGCACCGAACTCTGAGCAGGCTCTTCGACACGACGTACGAAGATGCCTGGAAGGTGCTTTTCAAGGGCGCCGAGGCCCCCGCATCCGCTACCGAGGATCGCGGATTCAGCACGCAGCGTCATGCTCATGTGGTAAGCTGTTTTTACCTTTTACAGGGTATTAGTTTTTCATAGTTTGACTCCATGCGGGATCTAAGCTCCCTTACCTTTGACAGGATTGGCAGGAGACGTCCAGACAGATCAACTGTCCGGCTCCTTTGCCCGAAGGCCCAGCGGACACTCGCTTGGCGAAGCTGCTGGTTCCGGCACCCTACATGGTGCCAGAGAAGAAGGACAAGAAGAAGGCCATGGGGACTCGAAAGAGTGCCCGGCGCCAGGAGGTGTCGGATTCATCATCCGATGACTCCAAGGCGCACTCCTCCCATGAAGACGAGGTGGAGGAAGAAGAGGCCTCTCCCCCTCCAGCGGGGGGAGAGAAGAAAAGGAAGGCCGCCCCAACTGGGGAGGCCGAAGGGTCCAAGAAGGGTAAAACCCTTCCTCCGGACGGCTCCACCAACGCCGACGACGGCGAAGAGGAGTGGCCGCACAGGGCCAAGCCCCTGGTGAGATCGTAAGTGTCCGGATACCAGAGTGATTCATAGTATTCCTCCATTGCACAGCTTTTCCTTATGTCGAACATGTTTATGCAGTCCACCCAAAGACCGGCTCGACGTGTCATCGAGCGGTTCCCTGGATTCGTCGGATGTGAATTCGCTTCCGACGGCTACCTCCCCCCACCCTATGAACGACGTCTAGGTGCTGTCCCAACAGGTTCCAAGCCAGGAGGAGGTGGCCCTGGAGGCGCCGCAAGGCGACCTCCCGGACTCCAGGCGTGAAGGGGGTTGAACCCCCAAGGGCTCTAAGTCCGGCTTTGAGCCGGACACCGCGCCGGAACCTTCAACGGTTCCGGACTCCGGTAGGCAGCCTCCTTCCAAGAGGAGCAATCCTACCGAGCCGGTGACCTCCGTCCAACCGGAGGCACCGGACAATTTGCTGGAGACGCTTAACGGCGCCTCCATCAACGAGGAGCACCGCACTATTATGAGTGCGGTGATCCAGAAGGTTCAGTCCGCCAAGAGCGGACTGATTGTAGCCTGTGCCAGCCTTCTACCAGGCTTTGAGGTAAGTAAAGAATATGTAAAAATATTACCGCATAGACAGTAGCCCCTAATGCTCTGTTCGGAGTTCGGAAAGAAAAGCCGAATAGAGGATCTAATAACATTCGCAGGAGTCTAACATAATTAAGTCAATATGCGTATGCAGGCTTCGCTGCTGGCCTCCGCCGCACTGACTGCGGAGGTGGATACGTTGAAGCAGAACCTCGAGCGGTCCGAGCAAGAGCTCGGCCTAGCCAAGCAGCAGCTCGAGGAGAAAGACGGTAAGAAATACCTTATTGAAATATGTGAAAGGTGCAATTGCAAAAAGTGACAGGATTAATGCGGCTATTGTAGGGGCCACAACTAAGGTGGCGACCCTTAAGCAAGCGCTGGCCGAGGCCGAAAAGAGGGCGGCCACGGAGCGCACCGAGCGGGAGAAGCACGAGACGCAGGTTGGCGAGGTGCGGCAAGAGCTCCAGGCTCTTAAGAAAAAACATGAGAGGTTGGAGCTTGACTCGAAGATGCGAGAGTCTGAGCTCGCGGCGGCCATTGAAAGTGCCAAGTCTGCCAAGGCCGAAGCCCAGAAGGCCCTCCAGGAGGTTGGGGCAATAAAAAAGATAGCAGCGGGTAAGGCATTCTTTATGCAAAGCAAGCACGTAAAAGTGAATTACTTGTCACTTACCCGAATCCGGAGCTCTCCAGGAGCATTCGCAGACTTGCCCCATAGCGTGTCGGATGCCGTCGCCTTCTACCGAGCCGAGGACGGGAGCTCGATGGAGAAGGTGTTCTGGTCTCAGTATGCTGAGGCCGAACACCCGGTGCCCTTAAGCGACCAGCTGAAACAGCTGGTCGAGCTCCATAAGGTGGCCGAACAGGCCATGAAGGGCCTCATAGTCCGGCTGTGGCGTGGAGAGGCCATGCCTGGGAGCTATTTCGGGCTGGTGAGGCGGCTGGTGGAGGCCTGTCCAAGGCTCGAAGTCATCAAGCGCTCCGTATGCATCGAGGGTGCCCGTAGGGCGCTTGCCCGTGCGAAGGTGCACTGGGGCAAGCTGGATGCTGAGAAGCTTGTGAAGGACGGGCCACCGTCGGGTAAGGAGCATTGCAAGCCCGAGATGTATTATGAGGGTGTTCTGAAGGGTGCCCGCCTTGTGGCGGATGAATGTTCCATGAATGTAATTTTTCAGTGAACTCGCTCGTTTTGTCCTGTGCGCTGAAAACTTGTTCATGTGCGCTAAGCAATGCCTTTTGAATTTAAAATATTACCTTCTGTGCGGCCGTTTATCAAATTTGAGAGATGGCGAGTCGTCGGCTTCTGCCCCCATGGCACGAGTGCTGGGGTGTTCAGGATAAACATGAGCGCTCTTTTTCCCATTCTTGGGTCCTTCGAGGGAGGCGCTCAACACAACGAACAAGGCAATCGGACTATAATGCTTGAACACTCTCACTTAGCCATAGAATTCTATAATTTTAAATTTCAGCGAAGCCCCTACTGTTCGGAAGACCGAGTTCGGGGCGCTATCCATGCCTAGGCCGGACAAAGCCGACTCCTCGCTCTAAGCGGCATAAGTCTTTAGGGACTCGAAAACCTCTCAAACAGCGACCAGCTCTCGCCTCATCATGACGGTCAGTTTTAGCTTTCTCTACTGAGGTGCTTAGCCCAGCTCAACTGGGGCACAATCGCAGTAGTTCTCCTAGTGCTACCTTAGCCGATATAACGGAACGTAAGGTACCAAAACATAGGAGCCGGGAAAACCCAACTATTGACCCAAGACATTATTCGGAGCCAATGCATATAATGCTATAAGTTCGGGGTGCCGCACTTGTGAAAGTGTTCGGACTTCTCACACCATGTTGTGGGGTACTTAAGCCCCTGGCGTATTGGCCGTACCAAAGTGTACGGGTGCAACATGTCATTAGTGAACATATATTGGTAAAAAAGAGGTAATGCAACAATAGACGGAAGCTATGCATTGTTTATTTAAAAAAGTTGCGATCAAAGTAGAATGATACAAATAGTGCGATAAGCAAAAGATGGGACTATCAAATATGTCCTTTCCAGGGGCGAGCTGCGGAATGTTATGCGAAACAGGTATACTGCTCGTTATAGAGACCACCTTAGAGTTCCGTAGTGCGGCGTAGCTTTCTGCTTCCCTGGTTGTATCGTTTGTGCGGCAATTGTACTACCAGACAAGCCTTCTGAAGAATGGAGTCCTGAAAATAAGAGAAAATTAAGAAATCGCCAGCCCTTAGTGCGGTTTAAGCCGCGTTTCGGGCGTGCCGTGATGGTGCCCCTCCCCCTGTGCCCATGGTATTTCCAGAGCGTAGTTATGTATGTGCAGCACTGGTTTCGCAAGTTCGCGAGGGCTGGGGTTGGGGCCACATTGTTACACTTGCTCTGAACGTGCCGGGCGGTCTTGGTGTAGGTTACCCCAGGCGCGCTTGACGGTGTCCAGACATTTAATGGTCGGAGTAGAGAATTGCCTTGAGAGGCTGCTTTGTACTTCCGCTGCGATAGCCGCCGTATGCTCCTCCGTTTGGAGAGAGCATTCGGTGTTTCCATTGACCGTGATGACGCCTCGAGGGCCTGGCATCTTGAGCTTGAGGTATGCGTAGTGCGGCACCGCATTGAACTTAGCAAATGCGGTTCGCCCGAGCAGTGCGTGATAGCCACTGCGGAATGGGACTATGGCGAAGATTAACTCCTCGCTTCGGAAATTATCCGGAGATCCGAAGACCAGTTCAAGTGTAACTAAGCCTGTACAGTTGGCTTCTACACCTGGTATGACGCCTTTAAAGGTCGTTATGGTGGGTTTAATCCTCGAGGGATCGATGCCCATTTTCCACACTGTATCCTGATAAAGCAGGTTCAGCTGCTGCCGCCGTCCATAAGGACTCTAGTGAGGTGAAATCCGTCAATAATTGGGTCTAAAACCAATGCGGCGAATCCGCCATGACGGATCATAGTGGGGTGGTCCCTTCGATCAAAAGTGATCGGGCAGGAAGACCATGGGTTGAACTTTGGGGCGACTGGCTCCATCGCGTATACGTCCCTTAGCGCACGCTTCCGCTCCCTCTTGGGGACGTGGGTTGCGTATATCATGTTCACCATCCGCACTTGTGGGGGAAAACCTTTCTGTCCACTGTTGTTCGGCGGCCGGGGCTCCTCCTCGTCATCGCTATGCAGCCCCTTGTCTCTGCTTTCGGCATTTAACTTGCCTGCCTGCTTGAACACCCAACAATCCCTATTGGTGTGATTGGCTGGTTTTTCGGGGGTGCCATGTATCTGGCATGAGCGGTCGAGTATTCGGTTCAAACTGGACGGGCCCGGAGTATTTCTTTTGAATGGCTTTTCTCGCTGACTGGGTTTAGAGCCTCTAAATCCGACATTAACTGTCGTATCCTCAGCATTGTCACCGTTAATGCGGCGCTTTTGCTTGTTGCGACGCGACCTGCCACTGCTGTCCTTGGTATCCAAATTACCAGGGCTCTTGGTCATGTTATTGCTGCGAGCTAGCCAGCGGTCTTCTCCCGTGCAAAAGCGGGTCATAAGTGTCGTGAGGGCTGCCATAGATTTTGGCTTTTCCTGTCCTAGGTGCCATGCAATCCACTCGTCGCGGATGTTATGCTTGAAGGCTGCTAGGGCCTCTGCGTCCGGACAGTCGACAATTTGATTTTTCTTGGTTAGGAACCGTGTCCAGAATTGTCTGGCCGATTCCTCTGGCTGCTGAATTATGTGGCTTAGGTCATCGGCGTCCGGTGGTCGCACATAAGTGCCCTGGAAATTGTCGAGGAATGCGGCTTCCAGGTCCTCCCAACAACCAATTGATTCTGCTGGCAAGCTGTTAAGCCAATGCTGAGCTGGTCCTTTAAGCTTGAGTGGGAGGTATTTGATGGTGTGTAGGTCATCACCGCAGGCCATGTGGATATGAAGGAGATACTCCTCGATCCATACCGCAGGATCTGTTGTGCCATCGTATGATTCGATGTTCACGGGTTTGAAACCCTCAGGGATTTGATGATCCATTACTTCATCTGTGAAGCATAGTGGGTGTGCGGCGCCTCTGTATTGGGCTACATCACGACGCAGCTCAAACGAGCTTTGTCTACTGTGTTCGACCCGGCCGGATTTACTGTATCCGGCGTGACGAGTACCATCTCATGCCGTGGGGCGCCCACGTGATCCGTAGATCGATCTTGTTTGCCTTGCCTTGTCCTCCAATATATCTCGCAGGTCTGGCGCATTTTCCCATGCTTTGGTATTTTTTGAGCGGCGCCGGGGTGCGACTTGAGTGGAGGGCCGAGAGGCCTCTCTGTCGCAGCCACGGGGTGGCCGGTCGGCCGCATCATGCGCTGGTGATGTAGGTTTAAGTGCTTCCTCCTCTAATTGGGGTAGCAACCTGCGCTTTGGGTAGCTCTTGGAGGGGCATTCGAGTTCATACTCTTTGGCCGCAAGGACTTCAGTCCATCTGTTGGCTAGCAAATCTTGATCAGCTCTAAGTTGTTGCTGTTTTTTCTTGAGGCTGCTCGCTGTGGCCATAAGCCTGCGTTTGAAATGCTCTTGTTCGACGGGGTCCTCTGGCATGACAAATTCATCGTCGTCGAGGCTTGCCTCGTCTTCGGAGGGAGGCATATAATTATTGTCCTCGACCTCTTTGTCTGCCGCTCTCTCATGAGGGCTGGCTTCTCTATCCTCCTATGCTGAATCTCGCCGGAGGTGGTTGTCTTCAGCACTGTCCGGGGTGTTATTATCTCCCGTGCCGGAATCACCGTTTTTGTTTTGGCGGGATTTAGAGCGGCGCCGCTGACGCCGGCGCTTAGGCTGCTTCTTGGAGGGGTCATCCTCCACTGTTCCATTGCCATTGCCTTCTTTTGGGGTGTCCACCATGTATATATCATATGACGAGGTGGCTTTCCAGTGCCCTATAGGCGCTGGTTCTTGATCGTCGCCTGCATCGGCGTCCATACCATCGATGTCTTCGGAGTTGAAGTCGAGCATGTCGGTTAAATCATCGACAGTGGCTACGAAGTGGGTGGTGGGTGGGCTTTGAATTTCTTCATCATCCGCATCCCAACCTTGCTGACCATAGTCCGGCCAGGGCTCTCCTGACAAAGAGAGAGAGACTTTAGTGAATTCAGAATATCGCCAAAGGGCGAGTGCTGAAAGATGTCCGCGGTGGTGAACTCCATGATTGGCGCCCAATCGGGTTCGATCGGCCGGGGCACGGAGGGCTCGGAGTCTGGAGAGGAGTACGGCTCCTTGGAGTCACGGGCTTCGCAGAGAATAGGGCTGGTGTTCGGCTCGATCGCCGTAGAGATTGCAGCCCTCGAGGCGGTGTCTAACCACCCATCCTTGGTTGGTGTGATCGGCTCCGAGCTAGGGGTTGGAGCGGACACAGGTGCGGCCTCCAGGGCACTGTTAAGTGGCAGAGCTAAATCATGCCCATCGTGACAGTGCGGCGCGCTCGGTGTGGCTCGAATCTGTCGAAGATCAAGTCTCCGCGGATGTCGGTCGTGTAGTTCAAACTTCCAAATCTGACCTGATGGCCAGGGGCGTAGCTTTCGATCTGCTCCAGATGACCAAGCGAATTGGCCCGCAGTGCAAAGCCACCGAATACGAAGATCTGTCCAGGGAGAAAGTCTCACCCTGGATCGCATCGCTGTTGATGATCGGAGAAGCCATCGGGCCTAAAAGTGACGACACAGAGGAACTCTCAATGAAAGCACCAATGTCGGTGTCAAAACCGGCGGATCTCGGGTAGGGGGTCCCGAACTATGCGTCTTGGCCGGATGGTAATAGGAGGCAGGGGACACGATGTTTTACCCAGGTTCGGGCCCTCTTGATGGAGGTAAAACCCTACGTCCTGCTTGATTAATATTGATGATATGGCTAGTACAAGAGTAGATCTACCACGAGATCAGAGAGGCTAAACCCTAGAAGCTAGCCTATGGTATGATTGTTGTTCGTCCTATGGACTAAAACCCTCTGGTTTATATAGACACCGGAGAGGGCTAGGGTTACACAGAGTCGGTTACAATGGTAGGAGATCTACATATCGTATCGCCAAGCTTGTCTTCCACGCCAAGGAAAGTCCCTTCCGGACACGGGACGAAGTCTTCAATCTTGTATCTTCATAGTCCAGGAGTCCGGCCGAAGGTATAGTCCGGCTATCCGGACACCCCCTAATCCAGGACTCCCTCACCCACCGTCTTATATATAGGTATGGGTCGGTGCCAACGAAGATTGGCTTGCATACCTCCGGCCGGATACCACCATCATTTTGCACAACAACCACAGCAGTGCGGCCGTTCTGGTAGACCCCTTATCCACCTTTGGGATCGGCCTTCCGGACTGGCTGGGCTTGAATACGTATGATGATGCCTACATGAGATTGAAGAAGATAGCAATTGCGGACCCACTGACAAAGCGACGCAGATACGACGATTACTATCTCATCCCGGTGTTCGACATAAGGATTTCCATCAATGCAAGAGGCAGTAACGGCAGAGGCTGGCGCATGTTGACGGCGGCAGATTTGTACCCCTACACGTTCGAAGATGCCATGCGCCATCTAGGCCGCATCTTCATGGTGACAAGCCAGGGGACTTGTTACATCTGGTTGCCATCCTACGGTACGAGAGATTACAAACGGAATGCACAAACCATCATTTGCATCCCTAACGGTACTCCATTATTTTCCAGGGACCAGTCATCCCGTGATCAAAATAAGATCGCCGATCCTGGATGTGCATTTGCATCCGCGATTTGGTCTAACCTAGAACCTTGTAGCTGACTTTGGCAGATTGGGATCAACTATCTTAGTAGTCGTTACCCATGGTACCACTGATGTGCAACATGGTCACACAATCTACCACGATCGGACCATCACCATCTACCCAGGTATTCCATTTTTTAACCCTCTCGCCTTCTCTTTCATTGTTGTACTAGTACTCTACTTATGTACTAGTAGGAGTACGTTTTACCTTGGAGGACGCGTATAGCTCGCTAGGCCCTTGAAGACTTGAACCCACTAGCTGCCACCATTTTTGTTTTTCCATGTCTTACTATCTCATCCATGTAGCCAACAGTGGCTATATATAATAAGCCGGTTATTTTACTTCCTCTATACCGGAGTAGTACTATTTGCTGCACAGTATTACTGATCGCCATATTTGAGCACAACATTATTATGCATGGACCTTGACTATGTACGTCACCATGTGTCCAGATCTGAGATGCCGCGTGTACCAGATGAACGGCACCGAGTTCAACCCCCGTGATGCTACGTGGGTGCCGAGGAACACTCTCGGAGAGTACTCGCTTTTCATTGGGGACAGCTACCCCATTGTGAAGCGGATGCCACCTTCCGTGCACGACATGAAAGGCCTGCCGTTCATGAAGCATGGTTGTGTCTTCAGTGCGCACCACCGGATGAACGACATGCTGGGACACGCTATCCCTGATTTATGCCGCTTCAGCTTGGATGAGTCTCCATCGTGTGGAACCGGACTAGAAAGCTGCGACAATGATTCCCGTTGCCCACCGCTATGAATCGTGCCATCCATGAAGAACACCTAGGACTGGAACCTGGAGGAGGACATGTAGCCCATCTATAACGTGTAAGTGGAGTATGGTAAATTGTGAACGGTAGCGCTGTGAATATATGTAGACTAGTCGTGCACAAATTATCACATGAATTGGAGATGAACTTGTGTGGCATACTGGCATTTGTCCTTTAGAATTTATTACTAGTAAATGTGGTATTTGTACGTGCAACTTGTGTGGTTGTTGCATGGGCTCCAACACGCTCTTTGAGAAAAAAAGGTGGCACAACTTTGGATATACGTGACGTGGCGGCATCATACAGTAGCATCGTTCGCTATAGTTGTAGTACGCTCCTACTAGGACGACAACTACTATAAAACCTTGGGATTGTCTCCTTGCCTCTTCGGGAGGTTCAACAGTTCGTACTCGTGTGAACCTTGCACTTGGCTCTTCGCCTCTTCGGAAGGTCCAACAATGATGATACTACAGTACACATTATGCTTCTGGCAATCTGACACCGATTGAACTGTTGCACGTCCACCGCGAGGGCGAGGGCGAGGGCGAGGGCGAGGGAGAGGGAGAGAGCACTGTAGTCAAAACCCTCTCCTGGTCCTACAAACCACCACGCGCGTGGGCGAGGGAGAGGCGTAGTAAGCAAGCTTCTCCTCCTTCGGCGAGTTGACGGGACACATCAAAGCAGTACTAGTACTAGTCCATATCGCGTCCTTTCCGGTTAATATGGCTTAATTTGAAACGAGAAAAATACACTAGCGGTCAACGTATGTAACAATATGCTATTTACAGTCACTATATATATTTTTGTGGTGATTATATGATCACTAGCTCATCGTAGAGCACCGTATTGCACCCTACTGACCGGCCACATAGTCTACGTGGCACTTTGTTGACTGGTTAAATTGTCACCTGGTTTCTGGGTCCCACATGTCAGTTGGCAGAGCAAAGAAATCAGCTAAAAAACAAAGAGTGCAGTACATCTACACTTCCAATGCATTTAGCCTTTAATCTAAATCGATATTGATTGACTAATGCACCAACTTGTGCTCTAGGTATAGGCTACATGTCTATCCTTAATTACAACATACAATGACCTTCATTTAATCTTCTTCTCTCAATGGGCGTATGCACACTTAAGTCTGCTACTTTTAGGCGTTAATTATGCCCTCGTCAATGTGTAAATATCTAAATGTACAGTCTTTCACGGACGTAGGGAGTAGGTTGAGCACTTGAGCGTGAGCGTGTGTGTTGCATCGTGTGCTGTGTGCCGCATGGGTGCATGAGTGTTGCGCGCGTCCAAGTGTACGTGTGAGTGTTGCATGTTGCATGCATGCATGGGGCTTACTCCCTCCCATTGACATGTTCATATTCAAGCTTCATCTGTTCCCTCCATATGGTGATACTCCCTCTATTCCCAAATACGGAGTAAAATCCTCCCTCTGTTCCCAAATACGAAGTATTTGTCTTTCTAGAGATTTCAACAAGTGACTACATACGGAGCAAAATGAGTGAAGTGAGCGTAGAGGCATAGGGATAATGTAGAAAGGAAGTCTTCGCGATCCATTATTCCCCATCTCGGTCAGAGAGAACTATTCAACTAGTCTTCACAGTGAAGTGACAATACACGCTGCAGCAGATGGGACACTTAATTAATAAGCTGAACCAGCATGTTGGTGTTACTAAATCAGCCTTACCCAGTACTGCCATCATGTTTGCCAGTAGAGCACGCTTCTGTCCTCCATTAACTGACATATGGGCCCTCTTGTGGTAGACCCACATGTCATCGGTGTAACTATTTACACTCCGAAGGACGGTATATCCTGGTAGCAGTAGTAGAATTGAGATTTAATGCACTTTCTTCCCTGTCTTCCACTCTTCTTCCTCCTCTCTTCCCCATCGCCGGCCGCACACCATTTCCCCCCGCTCACTGCTCGCCCGCCCGCGCTATCTTCCTTGGTAGCTCGCGCGTACCATATCCCCCGCTCACTGCTCGGCCACGCGAGGAGAAGCTTCTTCGCTCGCCCGCCCGAATCCACTTCCCCGCTGGCTTGCAGGCACCAAAAACCCCGATGGCAGAATCGACTGACACGCAGAGCCGCGATTGGAATTCCCTCCCTGATGTTCTCTTGGAGCAGATCTGTAATCGTATGGACCTACTCAGCACCGTCCGTTTGGCCGCATGCTCGGTGTCTTTGTACTGTCTACTCGTCTGCAACCGGCCGGCTCTTTTCAAGACACCCTGCTTGCTGATGCCCGATCCTTGCAGGTGGCCCAAACACCGACTTGACGATCGTACGGAGGTTGCCGTGGTGCCCCTCGACATGCTACCACTACCCGTCCACCCGTCCTTCATGTGCGGCCACTACTGGGCGGGCATGAAGGCCAACTGGATCGTCCTCATCCACCAATCCGATAGTCCGTGGCGTCTCGTGGATATCTACACCCAACGAGAGATCACCCTTCCATATTTGGATACCACCGCCATCGAGCCTCGCGGCCCGCCGGACACTCCTGCTTACTACGCACGAGACGCGCCGAGCTTTTGGCTCGACCTCTATTTGCTGAAGGTTGTAATCTGCGAAGTGCCCACACCATCAGAAGACTACATGGATTACAAGCTCATTGTCGTGTTCAACATGGGATTAGTCTATCGGGAATCTAGTCACCATACATGGTTATGGCTCATCATCGATCCTCTTTACCCAACACTTCTGTCTGATGCTATAGTGCATGATGGCATCGTTTATGCGGTCGACGCACAGATTGGCTACCTATACTGGTGGAATCTATCGTCGTGTAATTGTTCTATCTCATCTCATCTTTACCTTAAGAATATGACTGCCTGTTCATTGTTACAAATTTAGAATATATAGTATGTCTATAACCACATCATTGCTATATGTTCCTGTCATTTCCTAGATTTTTATGACCACACATGTTATTGTTAGAGTTGATATGAGAACAATTGGTATCTAATGATTTTTAGAATAGATATTATGAGTATAACCTCATGATTGCTATATGTTACTCTCATTTCCAGGATTTTTATAACAACGCATGTTATTGCTTAGAGTTGATATGATAACTGTAGTAAGTGCTATGGTAGAATATGAGTAGGCCCTGTCATATCTGCTTTCCTCTCATTGTTACATGATGCTTGAACCATGATATATTGCTAGAATATGAAAGCCATTAATCCTCCTTTTCTAAAAAAATAAAAAATAAAAAAAGAATATGAAAGCCATTGGCTTATTTTTTTAACTTGGGGTATGATTATGACCACGGCATTGCAATTATCTGTCTATGATATGTGTCACTGTTATAATAATCTTAATACCACACATACTCTGAACATGATTGTTTATTTTTGTCCTTTTTGTCTCCAATTTGAATTGTTGCAGCAGACGCAAATGCGCTGGCCTTCATGATTCCAGGACCTGGAATCATACCAGCCGATGGGTGGTGGTTTATCGCTCGTTCAGCTGACGGTGGTCATTTGATGCTCATTTGCACGTACCAAATTGACGAAACCATTTCATCAAACCACATGCAGTACAATGTCTGGGGCGTTCGTGACATTGATGGCTATGGCTGCTTCATGTTCGAGAAAGATCCCAGCTCCGTTGGGCCAGGCGTATTCAACTGGAGGCGAGTTTATAGCCTCGGCAACCACTCCATGTTCCTCAGGCTCAATTATCCGATCATCCAACCAATCATCAATCATATCAGCGGCGATGATTACCGTGCTATGCAACTTCCATTTGCCAGGGGGACTGTGTTTACGGCGTATTCAACTGGAGGCGGGTTTACAGCCTCGGCAACCACTCCATGTTCCTCGGGCTCAATTATCCGATCATCCAACCAATCATCGATCATATCGCCGATGATGATTACCGTGCTATGCAACTTCCATTCGCCAGGGGGGACTGTGTTTACACATCATACCATGGGTTTCATGAATCACCATATCCAGAGATTCGTCGACATAGCTTTTTGCCAGATAATCTTCAGTGTTTGAAACGCATCAAGCTTCCATGCGATGGATGGCTTTTGCAAACCTGACATGCGGCGATGTGGTTCATGCCAACATCAAATATGCACAACTTGATTCGTACTGATATGTAGACTGAGCCATGTATTCTGCTGCTGTAGCATGACCCTCTTTTGTTGGATATTATGTACTGTTGTTAGTTTGGAGCACTCCTCTGGTTTGAAGGATAGATACCTTTCTGGGATCAAGTGCACCTAACTCACCTGCGCAGGATGTACTGATAATGATGATGGAGATGCTGTGCAGTATATATATATATATATATCACTTAGGCTTCAAGTGGGTACTTGTTAGTTAAACCTATGGTTAAAATGTGACACTAAATAAGACTAGTAAGTAGTACAGTAGCAGTACTAGTATACGTCGGTCAAATTATTGATCGTGTCCACACATTGAATTAACGTGACAACACGCTGCGCGTGAGGTGACACAAGAATCCCGACGACATGTTCGGGTATTCTGGACTTCAAATTTGGAGTACCACTTATCTGTCGAAATCTTTCATCATTCACTTAAAACAGTCGATTGATCATACATTGAGTACCATATAACTGGAATTAACCCATGCAAGTCGAAGAAGGATTGGCCGGTGCTGCCGGCTGGCGTCAAGTTCGATCCCACGGATCAGGAGCTGATCGAGCACCTTGAGGCCTAAGCAAGCATTTCTTCCAGCATAATTCCAGGGCATTCAAAAGGGGCATGTGGATGCGTCGCAAGATACAGTCGGAGTGCGGCATGCACGCGATGTGGCACAACACTGGCAATACCTTGCCAGTGATGGTCAACGGCCGGCAGACGGGCAGCAAAAAGATTCTGGTGCTACACACCAACAAGAACTTCGACCAGCAAAGGACCAACTTGGTGATGCACCAGTACCACCTCGGGGACCTGGAGCAAGAGAAGGAGCGGGAGCTGGTCCTCTGCAAGATTTTCTACTAGACGAACACTAGGGCCAGGACTAAAAAGATTATAAGTTAGTTTGGTATTGGTACTTGTACTACCTTGTCATCCGCAAGTTGGTATTGCTGTTAACGATCTTTTGGTATGAACTTGGCATTTCCTTCCAACCATCATGCCGAGGGTCGACATGGATATAAAATGGAATCATTTGTTTCGAAACGAATTTTCAGGCACCTGATTTTTATTTGATGGGTAGCATAACCACCTACTGTTCGAATTCCCAGTTCTCCAATTTTTTCGAAACAAGTGCATGCTCTTATTATCACGATGAAAAAACAATATCCCTGCTGCATCCCAGTTATCAGTCTGTACTTGCAGAATTCTCTCGTTTATTGAGCACGTATATTGTTTTTTCAGGTCGAGCAAGTTTCAACTGGGCTGTAGACTCCCTAGGCTTGGTTTTGTTTTTAACAGGCCTAGCCCATGACGACAACGGGGCACAAAGATCCAGCAGGTATCTACTGGCCTCTGGCCCGCCAACGCTAGTTATATTTTGTCTTACAACTTCCGCAGGCACTTTTTTACTGAATCAAACACACAACCCAGTTCTATTTTCCTCTTGAAACGCATGTCCTACATCCGTTTTCTAATCTCTACCTATAGTTTTACTAGTTCATATACACATATCATTATATTGAAAATACATAAAATTCACTTTTCATACTTACATCCTTATTTTTGTTGTTGTTTTCCCTCACAGCGCTGATTTTTTTACCACTGGTTTTCCCTTAAACCAACTCAATTGTCCCACCTCTTATTTGCTTACAAAAACAAAACGATTTTTTTGACAAATCAATAAGTTCTTAAAAAATGTTTAGCATTTCGGGATTACAAAAGTTTGGACTCCACCAAAATATGCAAAATAAGGTTGAACTTTTTGACTGTGGTCCTGGGCAGAAAATGGGTTGTAATAAATTACTTAAGAATTAGCAAATGGGGTGCAAATTATTAAAAAAATTAGCAAATGGGCTCTATGTTGTCTGCCACAGATTTGGAGGCTGACTTGTGGCCTACTAAGTTCATGCGTACACAAGGTTTATAAAAAAAGAAACTTAGTCAACAATCAACTCTACCAGCGTCAGACTGTTAGATGTCAATCTAACGGCAATCGTGCTTCTTCAGTCTCTGATCTTCCTGCCCCAGCCGCCCAAACCAGCGCCGTCGGAACCGCCTGCTCCCGCCTCCCGTGGCCGGCTGTGCTGCCGGGCAGGCCTCACGGCCCCATCATATACTCGCATCCTTGGCCTGTCTATCCCTCTACTCACCAAAACCTCCTATTATTTCCGGCGAAGGCAGCCGAACCAGTCAACCCTTGTACTCTCCACCGCGTGGGCAGCCACTGCCGTGTCTTCCCCGGCTCCGTGTTGTTCCCTTCATAGGCCTCACCGTCGTCCACCGCCCTGGTGCTCTCGGCGCGGCGTGGTCAACGGACGACATCCATCGGAAGTGGACTGTACATGGAGAGGCTGACAGCTGGGTCCACGGCCGCACACAAGGAAATGCCTCCTTATTACGCGCAAAATAATGATTCCTATACCTGACATATGGGACCCGCCGGAAGGGCCTTTGTATTTTGCGAAAAAACGTTCCCTCCGCTGACAGGTCAGACGAACCAACTATGTCTTCGCACACAAGGAAGTGCCTCCTTATTGCGCACAAAAAATGAATACCCCCTGCCAGCTGAGACCCACCACAGTGGGAGGCTGACTTGTGGGCCTACTAAGTTGACGGCGGACGGAGGGCTTTGTCAAGTTAGTCAATATGAACGATTCTAGCTCCAGTGACCGTACGATGTCCATCCAACGGCCTTAGTGCTTCTTCAACCTCTGGTCTTCTTACTACAGCCGCCCAAAGCAGCGCCGGTCGTGCCGCCTACTCCTGCCTCCCATGGCTGGCTGTGCTACTGCGGAGGCCTCACCGCCCCCATACTACTGCCACCGCTGGCCAGGCCATCCCTCCACTCACCCACACCCCCTGTTATTCCGCGGCGACGGCAGCCTCACACCGCAGCCGAACCAGTGAACCCTCGTACTCATCTCCGCGTGGGCATCCACTGCTGCGTCTTCCCCGGCTCCGTGTCGTCCCCTTCCTAGGATTCGTCGTCGTCCACCGCCTTGGTGCTCCCGGCGCGGCGTGGTCAACGACCGACTTCCATCGGAAGAGTACTGTACGTGGAAAGGCTGACAGCTGGGTCCATGGCCACAACCCAGTTTTTTTATGATTTTCCAAGTAAGTCGCTTTGTCAGGCCTGTTGGGCTGCAAATCTTTCAAGCCGAGGAGAGCTTCATTCGGCCGGCCGAGAAAATGGCCTATCAGTAATGAGAAATGGGCTGTACATTTTTAAAACACATCAAACTGGCAATTAGTTTCAAATTTCTTTTTTTCATTTCGAGATTTTAAATTGCATTGATTTTTATGCATGGACAATTTTTTGGATTTTATATTGATATACATTTATTTTCAAAATCAGTTTGAATGTGACTCGAAATTTCGGGATTAAAAACAGTTCAGACCGCCCCGAAATATGCAAAATTTCGTATAATTTTTTAACCGTGGCCACAATATGAGCTGTAATGCTAACAAAAAGAATATGGGCTCCAAAAAAACCTTAATAATTAGCAAATGGGCTGTAAATTATTAGAAATAATGGCAGATGGGATGTATGATGTTTTCCACAGATTTGAGGCTTTCCTAAAAAAAGGTTGACGCACAAGCAGTGACTATTGGATGTATATCCAACGGCCGTCGTGCTTCTTCAATCTCTGCTCTTCCTGCTCCACACTACAAAAAAATACACTTCCGTGATGATACGTGTTTGTCACTGTAGGTCGCGTTTTCTGTCATGCATGTACATCGATGACAAATTTATGACAGAATCAAGATAGTCATACCTGTGCTATTGTAGAAGTGTTCCATGACGTTGCCAAAATTATCATCACGGAAGTGTCCACTTCCATGACGATAAATCGCGCATCATAGAAGTGCTTTCGTCAAGGGTGACCGACACGTGGCATCCACCATAACGGAACGCCGTTAAGCTATCGGGTCGGGTTTTGGATTCGATAACCCGTTAACAGCCATGACCAATGGGAAATTTCAACGTGTAAAATTCTTATTGGCCAGACGAAACACGTGTCAGCTCGTCAGTGGGTCAGATAGGCGCCTATGATATGTCTACGCGTGCCATGGCCCACCACTAGCCCATTTAGCTTACAAAGCCGGCTCGTTTGACTTGGTCAAAAGTTAACGGGCTGGCCCATGAAAAGCCTGTTATCGGTCTCTTCGCAAATAGCCCATTTTACGGCCCGTTAACTCACGACCTATTAGGCCCTAAAGGAAATCGGCCCAACAATGTCATGTGGGCCGTCGAATATAACACCAGCCCATTTCACTTTCGGCCCATGTATGGCCCACGACGTCTTTCGGCCCATATGAGGCCTTCGTATCTTTCGGCCCTTTACAGGCCCACGGTGACTCTAGCCCATAATGAATAGTAATTTTCTTTATACCCGTTAACGGCCCATGATTTACATGGGCTGTTTCCAGCCCGTGTTAGCTTTCGGCCTCTTGACGGCCCATACGTTCTTGGGCTCCTTTTCGGCCCTCGATTACTTCCGGCCCGTTACTGGCCTGTTCCCCTAATGGGCAAATTCCGCCCATGGCAAGAGTCGGCCCGTTACTGGGCTGTTCCCCTAATGGGCCAAATTTGGCCCATGGCAAGAGTCGGCCCGTTACTGGCATGTTACCCTAATTGGCCAAATTCGGCCCATGGCAAGAGTGGGCCCGTTTCTGGCCTGTTAACCCGTTGCGCCGTTTCCAGCCCGTCCTATATTCTGGCCCATTAACGACCCGTTATGCCTGTGACATAATTAAGCCTTTGCTGTCCTACGGCATGTTAACGGCATGTTACCGTGCTGGACCGATACCAATTACGCCCGATTACGGCCCATGTAGACCCATTTATCCGACGGCCCGAGGCCCACCGATTAAAGGCCCATTTATCGATGGCCCATAGGAGACCCATGGATCCTACGGCCCGTATATGGCCCATGGTAGTTGCGGCCACTAGAAAACCATGGAAAAAGAAGACTAGGAAATAAATAAGGCCGAAACTAACGCTAGGCTATTAAGGCGATTGCACAGATTACATCCACTCGGCATCAAAGATCACCACGAGTGCAAATATAGGGAACACCCTACACTATACAAAAATGGCTTGTTGTTTTCTTCAGCTGGTGGCTGCACGTTAAGAATAAATTTTGTATCGCACCAAAACAAATTACAACTATATAACAAAAGGAAGGTTGGCATAAAACTTAACAGTCTAGCAGATAAATGCACCACCAGAAGTTTAGAAGCTCAGTTCATTTGACCCGACCATTACGTTTCATGTTGTATTGTCCGATGGAGCACCATAACCCTCGCCTTCATTTCCCCTAGGCTCCTGAACAACATAGCAAATGTCTGATAGTCTGGTTTCAAAACCATGCATATCTTGATGACATTGAGCAGTGTTTCTCCTTGTTTCACAAAGGGTCTCTGTTAGGGAATGGACTTGTGTCTGGAGCGCAGATACAACATTGCTTTGAGCTTGCATATCTTGATCATGAGGCAGTTTGGACGATATTGCCTTAACAACCAACCCAGTATTACGCAGGAACGTGCTTTTGGCACTGTTAGTGGACAGGTACTGACCCACTGCAGCAAGAGCTAACATTGCAGTTATAGTTGCCTCGCCACCTTCAGAAGGTGGCGGTTCCACCATTTTTTCCATAGCTCGCTGAAAAGTTGAGGTTTTACATTAGTAGTACCAGAACAGAAGATATTAAGGAGGCAGCAAAACCAAACAAAATAGCTTTGTTCTATATACAGAACTTATTCTGGTGAATCCATGTAAAATAATAGTTGTATTTTATTGCAAAGTACATAATAAAACCAGGTTCCAAACATATGACCATGTACCATCGCTAATGTATTGTCTATTTCTTCACATTGTATTGAGGGCTAAGGATAAAGAGACGAAGTTTATAATACGGTAAGCATAGTATGACATCATTCATATCACAAAACAACTGAGAACAGACAAATAGGCAATTGTAATGTTGTGTGGGCAAGTCCAGCATGGAACTAGATTACAGGTCAAGATCAAAGGAACATCACTCCTCTCTTTTAAACCTTGTAAGGTGCAATGATACGCTAAGACAATTGTGTATAAAATTGAAAAGAGTAATAGACATTGGCTGCAAACCATGCAGTTCAAGGCACAAGTCAAAGTAAGTAGTAGTTAAAAGGCATGAGGATTAACGACTTACAACAGCGGCTTTGACTGGTGTAGTCACGCCCTTCTTCTTGCTGGTGTGACAGTCCTTGAAGATTTCCACAACATTTGGTTCAGGTACTTTTTGGTCCTTGCAGGCTTTCCTCTGCATTTGGAACAAGTCAATATAGATCTGATAATATGGTACAGCGAAAAGAGTGAAACAACAGCTAATTACAAGAGCCTCGCAGTGTGCAATATAGCTACGAGATCATGTCGTCTGTTGGAATTTCACTTTCATACGGTTGGCCTTGTTCTTTGAACAGTTCACCTACAAGAAGATAGATTTGTGTGGCACATGCGTAAATTGGACTCAAACATGTGATCTGATGACATATATATATATAATGTGCCTGATACTTCGGATCGGACTAGTGTTTAACGAGGCCTCTCTAGTCTTCATCAGATATATTTTCCACTGGAGATGTTTGGGCAAGTTCACTGTTAGCCTTGCCTTCAAAGTGAGTTTTCCTCAAGTTATACCGATACTATCGCAGAGCAGACTTGAAAACATGGGTGCAAGCTTGTTTGGTTGCATCATCTTGGCTATCCAACTTGAACCTCATCTATTGAAAATTATGGGAGTCTCATTATCAGCAACCTAGAAAGTATCGGATAGAGCAAGACGATATTACTAGTTTCCATACATAACCATACTTACAGATAAATGGTCGAGGAAGGTCTTGAACTGGGTTTCGTCTTTGTCATTCCTGTATTGAATCCATGTTGGGAGGATACGTACATGACACCTAACAGCAACCGCTGCCTCCGATACTAACTTGGCTGACTCTGTAGCATCACGTGGCCTTTTTAAACCTTCCTCAAAACGGATCTCCATTCTTCCTCCTCTAGATTTAGTTAACCTATCGAGCATCATCCCTGATGTTTGTTTCCTCTTGCACCTAGGTGCTAGTCCAACAACAAACATAGGAAGTGTTAGTGTACATCAAACTGTGAGACTACATATAAAGAAGCATGCAACTGTAACTTGATTCCAAAAACTACCTTCTTGCTGTTGAAGCTCACAAGGTTCATCTGATATTGCCAACTCTACTTGTGTCAAGAGTTCTTGGGAAGTAGTGTCAGGTGGCAACGGAGCTTGGGAACGTGCTGCTAGCTCAGTTGATGCACGAGTAAGTCGTGCAGCTGGTAGTACTATGGTAGGTGTTGCAAGAACTAGGGTTGTCTCTGCTTGTTTGGTGGCAGCTATTTGTTTCTGTTTATCTTTTTTTGCAACTCATGTAGCATGGGATGCCGTGTTTGTAGAATTTTCCGCTAGACTTTGACCTTCTATTGCACCATCAGTACTAATAGAATCTACAGGGTTCATCCTCTTCTCATTCCCTGCCATTCTGTGTTTCTTCCTCTTTCTCTGTGCCATGTTAAGTCAAGCTGACAAGAAAAATGAATAACAATTTAGTTCTTCAGAACAAATTGATGCGCGATGCAGACGAACTGAACTTTGATCTTAGACAACCGCATGATAGGAGGATGTAATATGTAAGAAAAACAGGACGGAAGGGATAACCAGAACTATGATGTGTAAACTAAGAAGAAGACATTTCACCAAATTAGAAGTAATGCAATGGAAGGTAGACACCATATGAAAGATGCTACAAATATCGCTTTGCCAAGTTAACAGTGTCTCATCATAAATGGCGTTTAAACAAATGTGAAGCAGTACAAGAAATAAATCATATGCAAGATGCAAACAACATCACACTACCATGTTAGAGGTCTCTCATCATTAGTGCAATTGCATATTCACAGCATTGCATATTCACAACTTATGATGTGTAAACTAAGGAGAAGGCATTTCAACAAATTAGAAGCAATGAAAACTGGACACCATATGAAAGATGCAACGAATATCACTCTACCAAGTTAAAACTATCTCGTCATAAGTGCCACTTCAACAAATTAGTAGTACAAGCTAGAAAAGAATGTGAGATGTAACCTATATCACACTCCGAAGTCAAAAGTGTCTTATGATAAGTGATTGTTGCAGGTTACACAACAGTAGTAATTTGATGTAAGAACATGGTGTGATAGGCTGATATTGTATGTTCTAGAAACAGGAACACATGTCTTATTCAAGTATAATGTGTAAAGTAAGCAGATGGAATTCAAAAAAATTTGAAGCAATACAAGCTAGACATCACACATAACATGCAACCACATATAACAGTGCCAAGTTATAGGGAGCACCGGTGATGCTGCACTAGGGGAGACGTGTTCATCATAAACAAAACTTTATTGAGTGTCTATGCATGTGTTGTATTGGAAATCATCTTGGGGTGTGGAGGAGTAGAAACTGTAGAGGCCCTTCGTTCGGAAGGAGCACCTTTATCCGCTGCCTTGCTAACTTCCTTCCGCTTTATTGATTTTGAATTATCAAGTAAAACCGACAAGAAAAAGCAATAAAATTATCTCTTCAGAACTCATTCATGCATGATACTGACAATCACTACTTTGATGTAAGGCAAACACATGATACCAGGATGGAATTATGTACGAAAAACAGGACGGCATGGCATGTTCACAACTGTTTGTGTAAACTAAGCAGAAACCATTCCAGCAAATAAGAAGCTATGCAAGCTAGACACCACATGAAAGATGCAACCAATATGACTCTGCCAAGTTAAAAGCGTCCCATCATAAATTGAATTTCAACAAATTAGAAGCAGCGCATGCTATAAATCATATGAAAGATGCAACTAATATCGCACTACATATACTAAAGGTGTCTCGTCATGTTGATTGATGCGGGATACAAAAAAGCAATAGTTTTATGTAAGGACATGCTTAATAGACAGATGTACTATGTACTAAATACAGGAAGGCATGTCACATTAACAGGTATAATATATAAGCTAAGAAGACTAGCACATGCAGTTTAACCAGATTGGAAGAATTACAATCTAGACACCATATGCAACATGCAACCACATATCACGCTGCCAAGTTAGAGCAAGCACCTGCGATTCTAGTGTAGGGGAAATGATGTAATCAACTACAGAGCTATGTTCACTATCTTCATCTAGCATTTCTGTTTCTTGAGAATCATGTCGGGAGGCTGATGCTGCATTCTTTAAATGAGGAGTAGTCCCCTTGCCTGCCTGCCTCATCATAAGTGATTGATGAGGGATACACAAGAACATTAGTTTGATGTAAGAACATGGTTAATACACAGATGTACTAGTATGTACCAAAAATAAAAAGGCATGTCATATTCAAAGGTATAATGTGTAAGCTAAGCAGATGCAATTTAACCAAATTGGAAGCAATACGAGCTAGACATCCGGCTGGAGTGGTGAGCATGATCATCTAGGACCTGAGAGCCTGGTGGGAGGCGGGCTGCTTCGCCACCATCGCAGCTTTTTAGTTGGCTTCCAGGTGATGCCTATCTTTGTTGCGCTTGTCACTGGCTCGGCCAGTGCCCTGACTAGCTATTTGTCTTCTAGTGCTCATGGGATGGTGGTTCATGTAAAACATAGCTTTCCTTATCTTACCGACTTCGGCCTTTCGAATACAAGCTAGACACCATATGCAACGTGCAACCACATATGACACCGTGAAGTTAAAGCAAGCACCTGGGTTGGTGGTTCACGGCGAGCGAGATCATCAACTCCAAAGCTACGCTCCTCGTCTCCATTTGTTGACGATCATAGTTGACGATCTTTCTCGAACCGCCAACGACCACCGGCCCAGACCCCTGCCTCCGCCGCCCTGCCCTCCCATCGAACTCACACCACCGCCGTGCTTGGCAGCGCCCCCAGGCCATCCCTTTAATCCCGGCCGAACTCCAGATCGGGCGCCAGTAGCTCTAGGCCGCACACGCCCCTAAGATAAACACCAAGGCGCTACTTCCCCGGTGTAATAGGCGTACTAGCGCCTGTTACGCTGGGGAATGCTTCCGTTAATTGGGAATCAACTGGCCAGAAATTGAAATTAAGGGGGGTGACGGACCTCTAGCTAAGGTGAAATAGTATATGAGGAGAAACCTTGTGCATCACGAGTTACTAGGAACATCTAGTATCAAGAAGAAGCGGTCAACTAGTGTCTTCTATGGGATGAATACCGTGCAAGCAGAGACGTAAGATTTGCATGAATAAGGGAAGAGGAGTACCTTTTTCGGTTGCCGGTGGTGGTCACCTCCACATGTCGTGGCGATCTTCTTCTTTTTACCGGGGAAACCGATGTTCTGGAGGGTGCAGGCTTGGACGAACCCATGGCCAAATTGTTGACTATGTTGCCGTGGCCGTATGTCGGCGGAGGGGAAGCAGATCCGAGGCGGCGAAGGACGGCGTAGCAGGAACAACTCTGGTGCGGTGGAGGGTGGCGAAGTTGGAGCAACAGCGGTGAGGCGTAGGACAGCGTGGTTGAACTGGCTAGGGTACGGACGGCTCGGCCTCGGCTTCAACTACTAGCCGTGGAGGGCGTTGCGGTGGACGACGCCATCGGGGTATCGGCTCCGGCGTGATGGAGGAGGGCGGCGGTTGATAGGTGGGATGGGGTGGTGGACGGAGGACGCGCGGGTTTCGTGGCTGGTGGAGAGGTAGTTTTGACGCCCATGGAGTATGAATGGGGAATAGGACGGGTGGGTGGGGGGAGGGGGAACCATGTTTCGGTCTGGGACGCGCTTGTTTTTGGATTTTTTGAACAGAAGATGGGACGCGCTTGTTTGAAATTTGGGGAAAGTACAAACTTTGCCCCCCTCTTAAATTTCGGACTACTGCCGGTCGGGGGTAGGATGGTAATCCCAGGTGTCCCAAATAGTGGGCGGGAGCGATTTCGGCCGCGCGCATGTGTGCTTAGGCGGCCATTGTGTATGAATGTTTTTCGGATGCGGTTGCGTGGTGTCTAGATGAAGCTACAAACCTACCCCAGTTTATACCTTTGGATGCCAGGCCAGTAGGTTTCACGGGTTGGAGTTATTAGAAAAGTAATTTCCTTGTACTACCAAACATTGGTCTCACGTGGTTTCGAGCGAGTAGAGGCTCTTTTGGCGCTTCGTTCAAAACTTTGAAACACAAGCATTCACGTTTAGAGTACTCTTGAACTATGAGGATTGGCCTAAATAGACAACGTTATATTTGACCTTGTATGTTTGAAAACCTCATTAAATTATCCGCTTCTTTTTGAAATTTTGACACTTGAAAATCCTATAACTACGATTATTTTGGAATGGAGGAGCTAAATTTGAATCTATTTTGTACACGACTACATATGCTATTATGTACAACATCAGAGCAAAGATTGGTGCCCCCATAATTTAGGTATGGTTTACAAATGCCATGATATCAAATTCAAATAATTGAATGGACTTCATGTTGAATTCGATTTTTTTAAACCACCTTAAGTTGAATTCAAATGTATGCTAGTTCATAGGTAGCTATTTATAATGTCCACTGTGTAACTTTCGTATGTATAATGTGATTTACACACACAACATGAACTATACTCACGTTTATATTCGATTGCTAAAGCGATGCATTGTCTGGAGTTCAAAATACTAACTATGTGGATCAATTGTGTCGAATAATAACATAGCATGCTCAAATTCGATAGAATCTAGATGTCTGATGGATCAATGACCGCTCCTTACGTGAATTGCAAATATCATGATCCCATCCTAATATTTGGATACAATTTATATCTTTAATCAATGTGTAGAGCAGTCTTTTACATGTAGTTTCACTTTACATCGGTGGTCTCTCACACACTCTCTCCCGAGGTGTCTTTCTCGCACACATGCTCTAGATATAACCCTCCCTCCCTCTCGTAACCATTTACAACTGTTTTCACTAACCTTTATCACAAGCACTCTTCCTCTCGCAAACATACACACTCACAATCCTCATCGACCCTTTCTATATACATGGACCTGCCTACGTGTCTCATGTACACACATTATCTTTACACATGTCTCTCACGCATTGTCTCACACCTCTCTTCCTAATCGACGAGTATGATTCTAGCAGAGCATTCTGTAGGATGCCCCTTAAAGTTAGGTTGGATGAATAGTAATATCAGAGATAAAGGGGTTACCTTAGTCCGAGAACCTAGGGTTACAAATCCTAGCCGGCTTTGTCAGTGGACACAGAGTCCTTCACAATTCTGCTATCTTTGTCTTATACGACTAGTCATCCATGGGTCTTCCTAAATGCGTCACGGGCCGACCAATGTGGCGCAGGACGGAACCGAACGAAGGGCCTCACCTCGACCCACCGGACCTCACGCGGTGACACACCCTCTGCCCCCACGTCTCATTATGTTCTCACACCCACACATACCAACACAAACACCACACACAAAAAAAATTCTCCTGGTGCCTCTATTCCCTCCCCCTTGCATATACAAACTCAAGGGAATGGAATCTCTTGTCGTGACGTCATATTCGTCTCTCTCTCTCTAGACCACTCTCATTTCTCATGCTATCTCTCCCACACCCCCCACCGGCCCCTCTATCCATGCCTCTCTCGAATACGTAATACACACACATACCTCTCTAGGCCCCGCCAAATGCATCAACTACACATTCACACATGTTACATCACGTACCCCATTGATCTAAAAAGCCCTCTCTTCACGTTTATTTCGCGTACAACATTCCTTTTGAATAAAGTGTGCCCAAAAAATTATTTTAGAGTTTCTACATATATACAACATTACAAAGTTATATGGAGGAGTACGAACGCTAATTTGCATTGCATGGTGCCCACAATGATATTTATTCCGCACTGTGAATTTGTATATTTTTATACATATACAAAGTTAGTCATGATAAAGAGAAATGAAGAGCATCTCTCTCTCCATCGCATACCCCCCTGTACGCCCCTTTCACGTATGCACACAAAACTATCTCCAGGTCCTCTAAAAGTAAGCCCCCAGAAAATTCACGCATGTTTCATCTTTCTCTCGTGATATATGCAATGACGATCATTGTATTTGAAGCGAAAGCACGATACGTACATTGGACTTCAGAATCCACTCATTACGGTAACCATTTACTTTTAGTGGTTATTATACAGTCACGGGCTCACCATACAACTCTGTATTTGCTCATGACATGACTAGTTGACCAGTTAAACGCTCCACGTGGCACCTCTAGTGTTGCATCACATTATCTCACTATCATTGTGCCCACCTGTCGACTTGTATCTACTCTACATCTACACTCTTATAAAATACAGTCTTATAAAAAACAGAGTTGGTGATGATGGTGTGGCTACCATCCTGCAATATAGGTCGTCCGATTTATATCTGACGGATAGGAAAGAAACTATGGCAATTTTGCAAAAAGGTACCCACACACCTCTCCACATTTGCAAATAAGGCCTTCCCTCGTTCATCCTTTTCTCTCACAAGATAAACAAGTCATAAAAATGCATCTTGACGTTACGTGCAACGCACGGGCATCTTGCTAGTAAGAATGAAAACAAACGACAAAAAATATATTTGGACGGTGGTTCGAAGTCAGGACCGCGGGCACAGCGGACAAGGTGGACTTGTATTGGTATGCTGAGCCGTATGTTTTAACACACAGGAGCTGGTGTGGTGATTATACACACACGCACGCATGCACACGAACTGCATCCACACAACACATGCACCCACGCACGCAACACTCACACGTACACCCGCAACCACGCACGCACGCATGCATGCACACACCAGTACACCACACGACCAACACACACTCTCACGCTCAAGTGCTCAACCTACACGTGCATGCGCACACATCAGGCCCTGACAGACACATACACAACCAGGTGATTCCCGCGCACGGGTTGGAGCCTTGTCGCGCCTGCGTAAATTTGTGTTTATCTGACCTTTTGCCTATGCGAACTTGCAGGTGGGACCCACAAGGAACATGGTCAATTTAACTAGTCAACATGGCACCACGCAGACTATTTGGCCAGTCAACAGAGTGCAATCCGATGCTGAACTGTGAGAAAGTGACCGTATAATCACCGCAAAATGTATATAGTGACCGTAATCAGCTTATTCTGAAGTTCGGTGGCCGTATTATGCTTTTCTCTCTGTAGGCCCTCCAAAACTACATCTCTACACGTTCTCGCATGTTACATCTAACAACTATGCAACACAACACTACTACTACACTCTAACACAATAAATCATATCTGTTTTTAGTTTTACTAGATATCATATTGTTACTTATAATTATTCAGTTTGCATACATTAAAATTGCCTTTGAAATGTATGGCCAGTATCATCTACCACACGGGAAAAATCTTGCCCTTTCCTGTTTAATCGGGTTTGTATCGATGGATTGTGCGAAACAGCAAAACTATAGTACTATACAGTACAAGTGACAGTTCACTGGGCCGTCGTGTCGTCTACTCCTCCGTCGTAAGAGTGGAGCGCTCGCTTTCATAAATCTTCTAGTCCCTTTCGCTGACATGTGGGACATCAAGCTACCGGGTCCACGTGCCATACCGGAATACAGTGCAGAGCAGCCGGGGTGAAGCACCCCAGTCATGGCGCCGGCGTAGTAATGAGCAATGAGGCGTCAAATCACAAAGTTGCACCTTTCCCGTAGTTAAGTTGGAGGGACGAAGCAACCATCATTTCACTCATTGCTGAATCCGCTTCTCCCTCTTCTTCTTCAACTTAACCACGTGTTGCTTCTGCCATTGTTCTGCCTCATGTGGGACGCGGATCAGCTTGGTAAAGCACTGACAAGTGGGACCGCATGTTAGCAAACCGCGAGGACAACGTCCTCCGAAAATAAGAAGCCTAATCCTAGACTTACAAAGGGCTACGTAGCTGCTATGTATACTTTCCATCTAATCTACATATGCCCCCTTGATTTTCAGGTGGGGTGGGCCTAATCCTCTCCTTTAATCCAATCAAATAGTCCCACATCACATCAATTCATAACTTTACGTAAACCATTACGTGGATGTAGCATTGCTCAAATAAGAAACCTCCCCCGCCATCCGCGCGGCAAAATCACCTCCTTTTTACTAATCTTGATTCTATAATTTTTTAGATCAATATAATTGAGATTTGTATAGATAGCACACAGGAGCAAAACCAAGTGGTACGGTTAAGGGCATCCACAATGTGTAGCCAAATGTGAAAATAGCTTTTGGCATCGTGGGAACCATAGTGGACGGTGTTGCCAAAGCCAAAAAGATGGAACCGAAGCTCCCTGATTGATTGATTGATTGATTGATTGAAGGAATAGAAAAATGCAACGTATCTCCTCTTTCTCCCATGCTTGGACGCATGTAGTACAGTATAGAGCACAGAGTCTACTCCCCTGTCCCTTCTATCACAAATCACAAAGCAGTGAGGCGTCAAATCACAAAAGCACGGACGAAGCAACCATCATTTCACTCTTCGCTGACTCCACTTCTCCATCGTCTTCTTTGAGAAACCATCTCACCGCACTAGTACTCCTAGTAGTACTCCCTCCAGTCCTTTTTTGTCTGCGTCTAAGAAAATTTCGTTTTCCCCACAATGCTCTGCGCATTGGCATTTTTTCGCTGCTCTTTCCAACTGGGCCCTCCATCCCTTTCCACCGCATGCATGCCTGCAGTAATCCCATCTCTCTTTCCCATGTGCTTCGATCTTCCCAAGGCAGAGAGAGCTGCTTGCATGCAGAAACAGGAGAGAGAGCAAGAGGCGCATGCGTGTAGAGAGATGGACAGGGGAGAGAGAGATGACATGCATGCATGCGGAAGTGAGAAGGTTGGTTTGCATGGCGCTGCATTAATCAAGCGATGAGGAGTGAGATGGTTAGCTCTTTGGTCTTTGGAGAAAAAAATACGCATTAATTGACACATGAAACGGGGATTTGTATCGATTAAATCCCACGAGGGAAAACCCCGCCTTTTTTTTAACACTAGTACTCCTAGTACGTATGTACTTATCCTGTTTGGGTCTAGGCCTTGCATTGCCAAACTTTGCCACACATTTTTGCCAAGCTTGCCTATAGTTTTCAAAATGAGAAGGAGGTACACTTGCGCACGGCTGTCGCGGTCGCACCGCACCCTCACACGGTCGCTCCTGCATGCCGCGGTCGCACCGCACCCTCACACAGTCGGTCCTACACGCCGCAAACCCAACCAAGGGAACGCACCATCACTGTCACGTGCTGTCGCATGTGAACAAACCAAACTCAGTCATCCTATCGCTGACACATAATTTTCGTTCATAGAGTGTGTTTATCCAACCGCATGTTGGGAAGTATCCTACAGCCCGTGCGGTGGTCTGTTGGGGAAGAAGAAGAGGTGAGGAAGAAGGAGGAAAGAAGGGTTAGGAGACGTAGGATATTCATCCAACCGACTGAAATGGTAGACTGACCCAAGTCAGGCAACTTGCATAACAAATATATATTTTTACACAGCAAAAGATCCATAAAAACAACAACATAAAGAAAAATTATCACTGCTCACGGAAAGAGACGCCCTCGTCGTCTTTGGCTGCCGGCGCAAACCAACCATCGCTGCCGACGTGTGTCTCCGCACCGTGGTTGTCCTCGGCCTCCAGCTACTCGTTCAAGCGGAGTGTGCGGGCGCTCTGCACGGACGAGAGCACAACCCAGTTCAAGTCGAGGACGTCCGGTTCCGCCTGCAGGAGGGCCTCGATGGCAGCGGCATCCGCGCGCTCCGCGTCGAGTTGAGCCTCCGCCGCCCGGTTCAAGTCCAGGACGTTCGGTTCCGCCTGCATGAGGGCGTCGATGAGAGCGGCATTAGCGCGCTCTGCGTCGAGTCAAGCCTCTGCCGCCCGGTTCAAGTCCAGGACGTCCGGTTCCGCCTGCAGGAGGGCCTCGATGGCAGCGGCATCCGCGCGCTCCGCATCAAGTTGAGCCTCCGCCGCCCGGTTCACATCCACGACATCCTGTTCCGCCTGCAGGAGAGCCTCGATGGCAGCGGCATGCGTGCGCTCCGTGTCCAGTTGAGCCTCTGCCTCCCAGTCCTCCTTTAGTATCTCCATGTTGAACCGCTGGTCCGCCTGCACCATGGGGGACTCGGACGCCGGCACGAAGTCGACGTCCATCGTCGCATACCCATCGGGGGCCTTCTGCGCCACGACCTCCACCATGAACATTGGATCGGCTTCCTCCTCCTCGTAGCTTGGCTCCATAGAACTCGGGGATTGGCCTGCCGCAAAGCGAGCTTGGGAACGGAGGTCTGTGGCGCCGACCGCCGCTGCGATTTCTGCGCGGCGCTCCGGCGTCAGCATCTTGTAGTAAGTGATCTTGCAGCGCACCATGGCTTTCCGGCGAACTAGGGGACGCTTGATGCGGGCTAGGGGATCGAAAGGTGGGGGAATGGGCTGGAGATTTGGTTTGGTTTTAGGGCAATGGCTGGCCTAGGCCGAGCAGCGAAGGTTCTGGTGTGAATAGTGGTTCCGGTGACGACCGGTCAATCGGTTTTGACTGTACATCGCCCTTGTCGCGTTCGCGTTGCAGCCCGGCATGCTGGACCCTCCACGTCGCTCACCGAATGGAAGGCGCTTCGTCTTGCGTTTTCGCTCGCTTGTGGGATCGCAGTTGAGAGCAAACCGACGTCCCTCCCCCTCCCCCGCCCGCGTCATTTATTATACCACCACTCCCTCCGTTTTATGCGGAGTAAATAAAAATAGAGGGAGTATACTACGGATGAAGATCCCCTGACGTGACTGAACCCATTGAGTAACTGACATGCGGGGCCTAGCAAGCATGGGGTCCGCTAGTAAGTGACCGAAAGGGAGGGTAAGGCGGGGATACCTACGTCAGAGGATCCACTTCCACTATACTACTTTGACCAAATGTTAGAGTAATAATATATGACATGCAACTTACACAAATGTTAGAGTAATAATATATGACATGCAACTTACACAAAGCATATGGTCAAATTCGTATGTGAAAGGAGTTTCCAATGATATAATTTTCACATTATACATCTCATGTACTATTAATCTTGTCAATAGTAAAATTGGAAACCATCTCGAGTACAAATCTAGGAGTACGTATGAATCTAATAATATTGATTGGGCGTTGTTGAATGTTGATACCTTTTTGATCAAAGTAGAGATACTTTGACTACACATAAAAATTATATGTAAACTAGAAAGGATAGGAGGGAGTATATTGTACGTTCAAAAACGAAACGAACATTGAATACCCTTTATATATGATTTGTGGATGCTATGATCACCGGTTCAAAATTTTGAATCTGCCTTAGGTATCACGTGCCCCCACTCGTTCCCTCTCGATTTCATCTCGGGGTCCGGAGATCTATTGAAAGAGGACTAGGGTGGGTACATGCGAATGATACTCCATGGAATGTTCAAATGAGGCATGCGGGAGGATGGACTCAACTGGAGGGCGACATGATCGATGGAGAAGAGGGTTGGAGAGGAATGAGAAATAAGCAAACACCACATGATTATACTTGAACGGCTCAAATAAACAATAAGTTGTCTCGCTTGGCCTACATAGTGAAAGGCCTAATGCACAACGCGGAGCACTGACGCTCGAATATGGCCGGGAAAATAGGGAAACCGACATGTGGGGCAGACTAGTCCAATGGAGGAGCTGGCCCACGACCTCCTCGCCACCGACAACCATTCATGTGGGTCGTTGGGGCCAACAACGGGGCGCAGCTCCAGCACCGCCTCTGGACACGGCGACCGCGGTGAGCGACACGCTCATATCGTATCTAGACACGGTCGGTTTTAGTGTGCCGAGGGTGGCGTTAGTGCTGTGGCACGACCAACGATATGTTTGGTTTGTGCCCAAGGTTGCCCCATCAAAGCATTGGGTAGCCAAAATTTTGGTTGAGGTATTGGTTGCCCATGATTTGGCCGACATTGGCAAGAAAAATGAACTAGAGTTGGCTAGAGTTCATTGGCATGCCAAAGAAATGGCAACCATCCAAACAAAGACCAATCGTTGGGTCATGACCAAAATTTTGGTTGAGGTATTGGTTGCCCATGATTTGGCCGACATTGGCAAGAAAAATGAACTAGAGTTGGCTAGAGTTCATTGGCATGCCAAAAAAATGGCAACCGTCCAAACAAAGACCAATCTTTGGGTCATGACCAAAATTTTGGTAAGGTGCACTTTGGCCACAATCCAAACACACCCCAACACCCGGCTCGTCGAGGATGCACGGGGCGCCGCGACGCGTCCGCGGAATGGTGTAGCGCGACCAACTGCATCCTCTGGACCTAAGACCATGCCGGTTCATCTTGCTTTTTCAATGACATGCGGGGATCACATGTGAGCAAAGGGCATCTCCAACGTTGCCACGACCGCAGCTGACTACCCTGGCACACCAAAACCCTCGTCCCTCGCGCCGTCGCGCGGTGCATTCCTAGCTGGCGCCAGCTGCCTGCATTCATGTCGTCCGTTCGTATGTCGTCGTTAAGAGGCTCGGTGCCCGAGGAACCAACTCCGACGACTTAATGACGCACCCGGATGCTTGGCCTCACCGGAATGCGCTACTTAAAGCGGCAACACCCAGCTAACCTCCACACCATAGCGCATCGTCCTCCTACCTGGCACCACATCTGCCATGACCGCAAGTGCGAACGCTCTACGGGAGAGCTTGTCTTCGGGGATGAAGCTCGAGGTCGCCGCCCTCGCTCAAGTCTCCTCTCGCGACGCAATAGCGGCGTAGCCGGACGCGGACGCGACCGCACAAGCGGTGGCCACGCTGGCGGCCGACGACGGGAGCATTGTCCGCCATGCGTCCTACTTGCCGCCGTCCAACGTCCGGCACCGCCGAGGTCGGGGACTCCTCCGTGGATGAGTAGGGCATGGGAGGTGGCAGGGCATGGTGTGCCAACTAGCCGGTCCGTATCCCATGTTCTACTCTACCTTGCCGGAGACCGCACCTTCACTTCACGGGTCTTGAACCCTGCCCCCGTACATAGAGATCGCAGATGGAGGACGTCGGTCACCGCCATAGAATAGGTTTAGGGTCGGGTTTCTTTTATTTTTCTGTCCTATAAAAGTTCGAAATGTAATGAAAATCTGCCGTGTTTGCATTAATCTCGGACAGTGTATATGAACTTTCACAATAATATACATATTGTAGGAGTACTAGCAAGATGCCCGTGCGTTGCATGGAAGATCAAGATCTTGCGGGAGAAAAGGATGAATGAGGGAAAGCCTTATCTGCAAATGTGGAGAGGAGTGCGGGTAAATTGTCATAGTTTCCTTCCTATCCGTTAGATATAGATCGAACGGCCTATATTGCAGGATGACAGGCACACCATCATCACCAACTCTGCTTTTTATTGAACCGAGACAAATCTAACATGCGAAGTAAAATAAACACAAGGGTCTATACATACACAAATTATCTTAGGCACTCCAATAGTACGTCCACTACACATTCACGCATTTCACATCTTTCTACATCTATGAGAACCTACGAAAGGGTTAACGTAAATTGCCTCTCTCTCTCCACCCCTGATTTTCATGGTGGTGAGACCCTCCCTCCCCCCAATCTACAATCAACAGCTCACATGTTTCACATTACGTTAATTACGTAACTGGGATTACGAAGGTGTAGCATTACTCGTCCTAAAAAACCCAACTAAGCCAACCTCCCAGCATATCGCACGGGAAAAGACCCGGCCGCGCCGTTTTAGTCGGGAATACCGGATTACTAGTAGTAGTATCGATGGATCGCGCGAAGCAACAAATTTTTTTTGAGGGGGCGAAGCACCTAGTTTAAAAGGAAAAAAGCGGTACACTCACAGCACTCCTGTCACGGTCGCATTGCACCCCACACACGTTCGGTCCTGCACACGGCTCACGCAAATGGAACGCGCTTCGGCTTGCCTCTTCACTGACACGTGGGACTCCACTTGGAGAAACCGACCATGCGCCAAACTCCCCCTACCCACCGCGCGAATCCCCCCCCCCCCCCCCCAGACACCCAAAAATTCCCCCCAAATCCAATTCAACCGCCCTTCGGCCAACTAGCCAATAATATTCCCCAAACCCCCCTCCCTCCCTGTCCCCCTCCACTCCATTCGCTCCGCCAAAGCCACCCTCCCCGCCGCGCTGATACGTCGGCGCCGCGGTTCGGCGATCCTCTCGCTCCCACAGTACGCTCTCGTAGACTGCCGTCCTCTAGCCGCGCCGCCACCTCTGGCTACGTTCTTGTGGAGGCGCACGGCGGTCAGTGCCCCCACCGCTGGCGACGTTCGTGTGGAGATGCACGGCAGTCAGCTTCTCCCACATACGCGCATTCTAGACTAAGGCCCCGTTCATGTCGGTGTAGCGCTGAATGTTAGCTGATAAACGCTGTTAATCTCACTGTTTGCCGAAGTAGTTTACTGTCAATATGCTCTGCTTAAGAAGCTTCCTTGCCCTGGTCTGCACTCAATCTGCTTAGCTGAGATGGCATGCCAAGGACGATTAGTTTCTAAAATATCCTGCCATATATTTATTGTGACATAGATTGCCATGGTCTAGTAGCCAATCTGTTAGGTGAAATAGCTCTACACCATTTTATACTTGATCTTTGTTGTTGCGATGGCCTTCGATAGTTCGATGGCTGTGTGCTCGGCCTCATTGACTGCTGAAACAGCCTACCATAATTTGGCACTCAAATTTGTTTGCTGAATTAGCTTTACATATATTTTGTTACTTAGATCTGCTCGTCCAAATATCTTGCCATAGCTTTAGACATCGACCTAGGTATTTTTTTTGGACTTAATAAAAAAGCATATATGTTTTTCCTGTAATATCTAGTAGAAGAACTAACTTGTATGTCTAACAGATGGACAGGACTTGGATAACTTTTGCTCGAAGATTCTCCGCTGCATATGTCGAGGGGGTTGAAAACTTCATGAACTTTATTAGAGCTGAGTATGGTGGTCCAAAATCAGATGTGCTCTACCCGTGTAGCAGTTGTATGAATTTAGTTACAAGACCCCAGTCAACTGTGCAAAATCTTGTATTGGATGTTGGTCACATATACTAGGTGGGTTCATCATGGTGAAGCTGTGAACATCAATGTTATTGACTACGTGGAAGCAGCAGATCACCATCTTGATCTGCCTGATCCTCAGGTGGAAGAGGAGGAGGAGGTGGTGGTGGCGGAGCCAGTGAGTTTGACCAACATTGAAACAATGCTACGAAATGCTCATGCATTCCGTGAACTTTCACCTGCAGAAGAAAAACGGTGGGCCTGCATGTTGGAACAATGCAACGTTGCTGTCACCCCAGGAAATAAGCTGCCAGTATTCTAAGCTATGGTCACCTTTCTTCAGGTGAAGACATCTGAGCGGATGACCAACAAATCATTCGACGCGATGTTGGCTGCTTTCCGCAAATCTTTCCCAGATGCGTCTGAGCTGCCACACACCTACAGTAAAATGAAGAATTTCCTTCGTGCAGTTGGAATTGGATATGATATGATCCATGTTTGTAAGAATAATTGTGTTCTGTTCCGGAAGGATTATGCCAACTTAAGTGAATGCCCGAAATGCAAATCATCAAGATGGAAAGATGGCGATGCTGTGAATAGGATTCCTCATAATGTTCTGAGCCATTTTCCAATTACACCAAGATTGCAGAGGTTGTTTCATGATGCTGAAACAAGAGAGGATGTACTGTGGCATTCTAGGAACTAGGAGTACAGAGATCAGAATGTAATGAGCCATCCATCTCATGGTAGTGAGTGGAAAAGCTTCAATGATAAACACAAAGAGTTTGCTGCTGACCCGAGAAACATTAGACTTGGCTTAGCTTCAGATGGATTTAACCCATTTGGCCACCAGAGCGCCACATATAGCATGTGGCCAGTGCTTGTTATCCCATACAACATGCCTCCAAATGTCTGCACCAAAGAATCAAACTACATGATAGCCTTGCTCATCCCAGGTCCAAAAAGTCCTGGAAAGGATTTTGATTTGTTCATGGAGCCTCTTGTGGAGCAAGTTCAACAGCTATGGAAGGGTGTTCTCACTCGAGACCTATATAGCAGCCCACCAGCTGATTTCTTTCTGCGTGCTGTTATAATTTGGTGCATCCATGATTATCCGGCTTTGGGCACTATGTCAGGGCGAACAACACATGGTTACAATGCATGTGTTCGCTGTGACAGGAATCCGCTGTCATACGCAATACTTAGCAAGATCTGTTACATTGGACACCGCTGTTTCCTTGCCAAGGACAAGCCGCATCCTAGAAAATACCGAAGACATGTGTTCAATGCAAAGCATGAAAACCGTGATGCGCCAAAGAGGCTCACCGCCGATGAGTTGCAAGTGGAATTAGAGAAGGTCAGGCATATTACACCAGGAAACCATCCTGGTAATGGTAGCGGGAAAAGGAAGCGTGGCAGGGTAGAAGAGAGATTATTGTTTACCCACAGGTCCACTTTGTGGGACATGGAGTATTGGAAAGATTTGGATCTGCGGCATAATCTTGATATGATGCACATCGAGAAAAATATATGTGACAACATTATCAGCACACTTCTTAATATTGAAGGCAAGACAAAATATACCTTAAAATCTGGGATTGATTTGACACACCTGGGTATCAAAAAGGATTTGCAGGTGCAAGATGATGGTAAACCACGAGATATGGCACCAACTGTGTACGTCTTGGACAAGGTAAAAAGAAAAGAATTCTGTGAGGTCCTGTCACGTGTGAGATTCCCACATGGATTTGCTTCCAACCCTGAAAGGAGAGTCAGTGCAGATGGAAACAAGGTACAAGGGTTGAAAACTCATGACTACCACGTCCTACTTCAAAGGGTTTTACCTGTTATCCTTAGAGGATTGGGCCACCCTGACTTATACAGAGCAGTTATAGAGTTGGGACAATTCTTCAGGGAACTCTGTAGTAGGAATATCAGGATAGATGCTTTGGAGTGTCTTAGAGACAAGATACCAACTATCCTATGTGACCTTGAGAAGATATATCCTCCAGCCTTCTTTGATGTGATGGTGCATTTGGCTGTTCATCTACCTGATGAGGCACTACTTAGAGGTCCAGTACAATATGGCTGGATGTAACCTATTGAAAGGCGGCTAGGCACTTTCAAGGGCTATGTTAGGAACAGAGCTAGACCCGAGGGTTCCATTGCAGAGGCCTAAATTGCTACAGAAGCATTGACATTCTACTCAAAATACATTGAAACAGCTGATCAGCTTAGCAAAGAGGTGGGTGAAGACAATCCCGGGCTCAATGTTTTCGATTATTCTATTCGAGTTACAGGGAAGAGTCGACAAGAGGACAAACCTAAAGATTTGGACAAAAAGATTTGGTATGTGTTGAATAACTGTCCTGAGATACTACCTTATATCAAGTAAGTGCAGTACTGCAGCTTATACATCGTAATCTACTAAACTTGCAGCACATTCTTATATATTTAGATGTTTGATGCGATCACTATGTTGTGCAGCATCTACAAAGAGGAGTTACTGCCGCAAAATCCAAGAAACATTGACAAACTGGTTATGGCAGGATTTGCGAAATGGTTCAAGAACCATGTAAGCTTTTGAAGTGCACTGTCAGTTTTTTTAATATATTGAGTACATAAGATGATCAGCTTGTATATTTTCTAACCATAGGTTAAGAAGATGCGGGAGGATGGGCAGGCAGTTGATGATGCCCTTTACTCACTAGCAATGGGTCCTGATACTCGGGTAAGACATTATGAATCTTGCGTTGTTGGAGATGTGCGCTACAACACCCTTGCACGAGACGAAGGCAGGAAGACACAAAACAATGCCATCATGAGAACGGATACGTATGACAAAGAGACAACTGAAATGTATGCTAACATAACCGACATTGTTCAGTTGCAGTATATCTCCAGTTTCGAGGATCATCGGTGTGTGGTTCTGTTGTGCTGTCGTTGGTATAACCTGTTTTCCAGGATCGCAAAACCCAGAGCTGATGATTATTTCAAATCCATCAATGTCAAGGCGGTGTACTAGACCAACGAGCCTTTTATTTTGGCAAATCAAGCAACACAGATATTTTTCTTGGAAGACACATTTGCACGTAGTGATGACTGGAGAGTATTGCAAAGGTTTGAGCAGAGGAATTCGTTTAATGAAGTTGCACAACAAGATGATTCTTACACTGCTCCTGATGTACAAGATAACACAGATGTTCCTAATATCTTTGAGAACCATCACGTCAATGACCCTGGGGAAAAGATTGCCCGTTGTGCTATGGACATACAAGAGTTGATCAAGAAGAAGCCAACGTTTGAGGACGTTGAGGACGAAGAAGAAGATGACACCATGGGGAATTACGATTCAAACTGATACACATGGCGAAGATGTTGACGCTGCTGCTGCGGATGATGATTACATTGCTTTTTTCGTATTTGCCTATCAGAAGACATTTTTTATCTACTATGTGAAATTGTGTTTGCTATGACAACTGAAACCTAATGAACATGTTGTTTAGTATTTTGCTGTGAGAACGTCACTTGTTATGTATGCTGATTTGTGTTTAGTGATTGTATGACAACTAAAACATGATGAAATTGTTGTTTAGTTGTACTCATATTTGGCTGTGAAACTTGAATTTGATGACATAGTTTGTTGTTGGACTGCAATTTGCTCGACGTCTTCGAATGAGAACAAAGCTGACCCAACAGGGCCTCTGCTATTTATTTATTTATATGAGCAAAAGGGGATTTCCGTTAATAGAAATCATTAGATGTTCACAACACTACGCCCAGCCTGCTACACAGGTTTCAATCATTACTAGTTTCAGCAAAGTGCTCATGTCGTAGCCACTGAATACATCACGAGTGCTACATACACTGCAAATAAAGAGACAATCATCCTACAGAGCACATCGATTTTGCCCATTATCTTCACAAGCTCTTTCATCTCCTCATTGCTGTCAAGGCCGTTCAACGGCTGCTGCTTGGCCATGATCAGAGCAACTGCATCTTTAACCTTCTGCTCTGCATCTCCCTCTTCTGTCGTTCCTTCAGTTACTTGCCCAACACCCCAACCCGCTGGTATTGGGATTCCTCGGCTAACCAAATAATCAGCGTAGTTGCATTCCCCCACATCAGCAACTTCCCAGAAATACAAATCACACGAATCTTCCCTTTTCTGCACGAATCAAATTGGAAGATCATCAACCAAACTATTAAAAAATCAGCAACTGAAAGCAGCAGAACAACACTTAAACATATTTATTACCCCATGATTCGGGCATTTGTAGAAGACTCGGCCAGGGTTGCGGATTGTGGTTGAGACGCGACGGATGACTCTACGTGATTTGCAGTAGTGGCACCACACCAACGGCAGTGGGTTGCTATGAGCAATCGGCTGTAGTGCGCGTGTCGGCGAGGGTGTGATGAGACCCACAGGCGATGGTACGGGTGGCGACTTGGCGCATATCTGGTTGTTGCCTGCTGAAGAGCAGGTGGACGAGCAGCCAGCGGACATGGTTGCTGCGGCCAGAGCTTCTGATGCTAGGCAGAGTAAGTAGAGAAGAGGAGAAGCGAACATTGGATATGTCAGTTTCATTACTTGCAGAGTAGCATAGCATCATATAGTCATAGTCTAGGTTTGGATTCGAACCAGCTATAGGAGCACGTCTTTCTTTTTTCTAAAACTCGGCAACGTCTCTTTACTGGTACACTAGCTTGTTCTGTACGCCTTCCCAAGTCTTTGATTTTCTTTCCCTTTTTTGCGAGGAAGGAAGGGGGAAAAAATTGAGAGTTCCTGGGACTCGAACCCAAGACCTCTCGGTTGAAAACCAAGGGTGCTAGTCACTTATGTGGCGAACGTTACCTGTGAGGAGGACGGCAGACGAACGCATTTTCCTCACAGTTTTCTTCCTATATATAAAAATGTATGCTACTTGGTGTTCGCTTAGTCAACAAATGATTGTGCCAACCTTGACCGTTGGATTGACATTCAACGTCTGTCGCGTTTCTTCAGTCTCTTCTTCCTCGAGCCGCCAAAGCCAAACCAGTGCCGGCGGGACCGCCTGCTCCCGCCTCCCACGGTTGGCTGTGATCTTCCCCGGCTCCTGTTTGTTCCCGTCCGAGGCCTCACCATCGTCCTCTGCCTTGGTTCGCTCGCCGCGGCGCCGCCCTCCGGTGTTGTCAACATGGTCAACAACTGAGAGGAATAAGGAGATGACTGTACATGGTGAGGATGACAGTAGGGACCCAGCAGCGCGCGCAGTAATTTTGTTTTTTCAGGACGGAGAAGGGTATCAATTGGGTTGTGCGGGACCCGTCGCCCGTCTAGCCCAGGCTTTTATTTCATGTGTTTAGCACATGACCAGCCCAGTTTGTTTTTTTCCTTTCTGAAAATGGCTAGCCAGCTATTTTGTTTTTTGCAGAATAACCAACGTAGGCCTACTTGCTTTTCTACGCCCTGCTGGGCCGGAAATCTTTCAAGACGAGGAGGGATGCATTTTGCCCAGAAAATGGGCTATAAGTAATAAGAAATGGGCTATAAGTAATAATAAATGGGCTGTAAAATGAAAAAATACAGCAAATAGGCAATTAGTTCCAAAATACTATTTTCTTTCGGATTTTGATATTTTAAATTTCATTTTTTTGTGCGGGTAAAATTTCATTGAATTTAAATTAAGGTATATTTAGATTTAAAATTAATTTGAATCTGGCTAGAAATTTCGGGATGTATGCTGTTTGGGATAGATTTGGAGGCTGACTTGTGGGTCTACTAGGTTGACGTGTACTTTGGCTTTGTCAACTTAGTCCACAAACGATTCTAGCAGCAGTGACCGTTGGATGTTAATCCAACGGCCGTGCTGCTTCTTCAAAATCTGATCTTCTTGCTCCAGCCACCCAAACTAGCTCCGGTGGGACTGCCTGCTCCCGCCTCCCATGGCCGGCTATGCTGCCGCACAGGCCGCACCGCCCCACCCTACTTCATTACTGGCCAGGCCATTCCTCTACTCACCCACACCTCCTGTTATTTTCCGGCGACGGCAACCAGACCAGTAAACCCTCGTACTCCCTACCGCGTGGGCAACCATTGCCGAGTCTTCCCCGGCTCCGTGTCGTTCCCTACCTAGACCTCGCCGTCGTCCACCGCCATGGTGCTCTCGGCATGGCCTGGTCAACGTGGTCAACGAACGACATCCATCGACCATGGACTGTACACGCAAAATAATGATTCCTCCACCTGATAGCCGGGACCCACCGGAAGGGCCTCTGTATTTCGCGAAAAACGTTCCCCCCGCTGACATGTCGGACCCACCAGCTATATCTTTGCACGCAAGGAAGTGCCTCCTTATTACGCATAAAAATGAATACCCCCTGCTAGCTGGGACCCACCATAGTGGGAGGATGACTTGTGGGCCAAATAAGTTGACGGGGACGGAGGGCTTTCTCAACTTAGTTAATATGAATGATTCTAGCTCTAGTGACCGTATGATGTCCATCCAACGGCCGTAGTGCTTCTTCAACCTCTGGTCTTCTTGCTCCAGCCGCCCAAAGTAGCGCCGGTCGTGCCGCATGCTCCTGCCTCCTATGGCCGGCTGTGCTGCCCCGGAGGCCTCACCGCCCCCAACTATTCCCACCGCTGGCCAGGCCTTGCGGCGACGGCAGCCTCACACCACAGCCGAACCAGTGAACCCTCGTACTCCTCTCCGCGCGGGCTTCCACTTCCGCGTCTTCCCCGGCTCCGCATCGTCCCCTTCCTAGGCCTCGCCGTCGTCCACTGCTGTGGTGCTCTCGGTGCGGCCTGGTCAACATGGTCATGAAACGACTTCCATCGGACGTGGACTGTACGTGGAGAGGCTGACAGCTGGGTCCACGGCCGCAGCAAGGAAGTGCCTCCTTATTACGCGGAAAATAATGATTCCTCCACCTGACAGCTGGGACCCATTGGACGGGCCACTCTATTTTGCGGAAAAAACGTTTCCCCCTGACTGCTGGGACCCACCAACTTCATCTTCGCACGCTAGGAAGTGCATCCGGGCAAAAAAACGATTTTCCCCCCTAACTGCTGGGACCCACGAGCTACACCTTCGCACGCAAGGAAGTGCGTCTGGGCAAAAAAACGATTCGCCCCCCTGATTGCTGGGACCCACCGGCTACATCTTCGCACGCAAGGAAGTGCGTCTAGGCAAAAAAACGATTTGCCCCCCTGACTGCTGGGACCCACCAGCTACATCTTCGCAGGAAAGGAAGTGCCTGACAGTCGAGACCCACCTGGTCGAAGCGTACATAGCGTTGTCATTCTGGTTGCGAACGTGTACGTACATACTAGTCGATGTAGAGGCGCGCACGTGTCGTAGTAGAGGCGCGCACGTAGCACGTACACATACGTATAGCGGCCAGGGTGCAAGAAAGAAAATACGGCCACATATGTGTACATATGGGCGGGGTCTCGAACGCCTACTCGCGCATACGTACGGCCAGGGCTCGTGTACATGGCTGGTTCGGAATGGAGAAACAGCATCGTCGTCGTGTTCATGGGGAGGTAACGGAATGCGTCGTGTTCACGGGGAGGCAACGGAATGCGCCGTGTTCATCGGGAGGCAACGGAACGCGTGGAAGCCAACCGACTGGGTCGGAACGGAATGCGTGGTCGTGTTCATCGGGAGGGCTTGGACGGAACAGGCGATGGAAACGAGGCCTGGCGTACCGCACAATGGAGGAAACAGACCTCCTACGTTCGGAACTGGGTCCTGTTGATCCGGAGGTGTCTGGCGTACCGCAAAACAGAGGAAACGGACCTCCTACAGTCGAAACGGGGGCCCTGTTGATCGGGAGGGGTGTGGCGTACCACAAAACGGACGAAACGGACCTCCTACGGTCGAAACGGGGGTCCTGTTCATCAGGAGGGGTGTGGCGTACCGCAAAACGGGACTCCACGGGATACCGTTCATCTCCATCGTCGACCTCCTCCAGCCTTCACGGGCTCCTGTTCATCCAGCCTCCACCGCGCGCTACTCCACCGGCTACTGTTCAACCACCCCTCCACCGTCTACTGTTCATCCAGCCCTCCACACCACGGGGTCCTATTCAACCACCCCTCCACGGGCACCCCTCCACCGTCTACTGTTCATCCAACCCTCCACACCACGGGGTCTTGTTCATCCACCCCTCCACGGGCACCCCTCCACCGTCTACTGTTCATCGAGCCCTCGACCACACCACGGTGTCATGTTCATCCAGAGGCAACGCCACCGCTCATTGTTCATCCAACCCCCCCTCGCAACGCTCACTGTTCATCCCAGAGGCAGCATCGATCGGCTTTAGTTAGCAGCAGTAGCGAAGGAATCGCTCGATCGGGTTCAGTTAACAACCATCGATCGATCACTCGGGTTCAGTAACGCGTAGCCTGCAGTGCAATCGTTCGGGTTCAGTTATAGCCCAACGCCTCGCACACACGCGCGTACGTGTATGAGAGAAACGCGCATCGCTCGGCCCCCGACCTCCCACCGTATCCGGGAACTCCCCGAAATTTTCCTCCCCCTCGCTTCTACCATGGTTTTTTTCATCATGGACGGCCCAAAGAATGTCATGCAGCTGCGTCTCCGGCCCGCCCAGGACGAAAAGCCCATTTTCTGTCATGATTTTTTGTCATAGAAGTAGGAGCCCACCACGTCTATGATGATACCGGGTTTTGTCACAATTATCGTCATAGAAGTGTCATATGTATGATAGAGAAAAAAAATCGTTCGGCCCAAAATGTCACGGATGTGTCTTTTTTTTATAGTGCGAGCCACTCAAACAAGCGTCGGCGGGACTACCTGATCCCTCCTCCCCGCGGCCGGTTGTGCTACCGCGCAGGCCTCACCGCCCCACCGTACTCCCATCGCTGGCCTAGCCATCCCTCTACTCACCCACACCTGCTGTCATTCTCCGGCGATGGCAGACGAACCAGTAAACCCTCGTACAGTCGTACTCCCCTCCGCGTGGGAAACAACTGTCGAGTCTTCCCTGCCTCCGTGTCATTCCCTTCCTAGGCCTCGCCGTCGTCCACCGCCCTGGTGCTCTCGGCGCGGCCTAGTCAACGTGGTCAACGACCGACATGCATCTGAAGTGGACTGTACGTGGAGAGGATGACAGCTAGGTCCACGAACGCACGCAAGGAAATGCCTCCTTATTACGCGCAAAATAATGATTCCTCCACCTGACATCTGGGACCCACCGAAAGGGCCTTTGTATTTCACGAAAAAACGTTACCGCCGCTGACAGCTTGGACCCACCAACTATATCTTCGCACGCAAGGAAGTGCCTCCTTATTATGCACAAAAAATGAATACTCCCCCTGCTAGTTGGGACCCTGTATAGTGGCAGGCTTACTTGTGGGCCTACTAAGTTGACGGGGACGGAGGGCTTTGTCAACTTAGTTAATATGCACGTTCTAGCTCCACTAACCATATGATGTCCATCCAACGACCGTAGTGCTTCTTCAACCTCTGGTCTTCTTGCTCCAGCCGCCCAAACCAGCGTCGGTCGTGCCTCGTGCTCCTACCTCCCGTGGCCGGCTGTGATGCGGCGGAGGCCTCACCGCCCCCTACTACTCCCAACGCTGGCCAGGCCATCCCTCTACTCACCCACACCCCCTGTTATTCTACAGCGACGGCAGCCTCACACCGTAGCGAACCAGTGAACCCTCATACTCCTCTATGCGTGGGCATCCACTGTCGCGTCTTCCCTGGCTCCGTGTCGTCCCCTTCCTAGGCCTCGCCGTCGTCCACTGCCCTGGTGCTCTCGGCGCGGTGTGGTCAACGTGGTCAAGGAACGGCTTTCATTGGACGTGGACTGTACGTGGAGAGGCTGACAGCTGGGTCCACGGCCGCAGCAAGGAAGTGCCTCCTTATTACGCGCAAAATAATTATTCCTCCACCTGATCGCGGGGACCCACCGGACGGGCCACCGTATTTCGCAAAATAATGTTTCCCCCTGACTGCTGGGACCCACCAGCGACATCTTTGCACACAAGGAAGTGCGTCCGGGCAAAAAAAACGATTCGCCCCTGACTGCTGGGACCCACCAGCTACATCTTCGCATGCAAGGAAGTTCCTGACTGTCGGGACCCACCTGGTCTTAGCGTACGTAGCATTTTCATTCTGGTCGCGAATGTGTATGTACATACTGGGTGATGTAGAGGCGCGCACGTGTCGTAGTAGAGGCGCGCACGTAGCATGTACACGTACGTACAGCGGCCATTGTGCAAGAAAGAAAATACGGCCACATACGTACATACGGGCAGGGTCTCGAACGCCTACTCGCGCATACGTACGGCCAGGGCTCGTGTACATGGCTGGGTCGAAACGAAGAAACAGCGTCATCATCGTGTTCATGGGGAGCCAACCGGCTGGGTCGGAACAGAATGTGTCGTCATGTTCATCGGGAGGGCTTGGACGGAACAACCGATGGAAACAAGGCCTGGCATACCGCAGAACGGAGGAAACGACCTTGTGTTCGACCGGCCACGTTCAAAACGGGATCATGTTCATTGGGAGGGGTCTGGCGTACCACAAAACGGAGGAAACGGACCTCCTACGGTCGAAACAGGGGTCCTGTTGATCGGGAGGGGTGTGGCGTAGCGCAAAATGGAGGAAACAGACTTGTGTTGGAGCGCTACGGTAGAAACAGGGGTCCTGTTCATCAGGAGGGGTGCGGCGTATCACAAAACGGGACTCCACGGATACTGTTCATCTCCACCGTCGAACCCCTCCAGCCTCCACGGGCTACTATTCATCCACCGTCGACCTCCTCCAGCCTCCACCTGTGACTGTTCATCCACGGCTCCTGTTCATCCAGCCTCCACCGCGCGCTACTCCACTGGCTACTGTTCAACCAACCCTCTCCACGGGCTCCTGTTCAACCACCCCTCCATGGGCTACTATTCATCCTGCCATCCACCATCTACTGTTCATCCTGCCCTCCACGGGGTGGTCCTGTTCATCCTGCCCTCCACGGGGTCCTGTTCATCCAGCTCCAACCGGCTCGAGCGATTGGGGTACTGTTCATACAGAGGCAACACCATGGGTCCTCTTCATCCACCCCCACCGGGAACTGTTCATCCACCCCCCCCCCGCGCGCAACGCTCACTGTTCATCCAGAGGCAGCATCGATCGGATTCAGTTAGCAGCAGTAGCGAAGGAATCGCTCGATCGGGTTCAGTTAACAGCCATCGATCGATCGCTCGGGTTCAGTAACGCGTAGCCCGCAGAGCAATCGCTCGGGTTCAGTTAGAGCCCAACACCTCGCTCGGGTTCAGTTAGAGCACAACGCCTCGCACTCACGCGCGTGCATGTACGAGAGAAACGCGCATTGCTCAGCCCCGACCACCCACCGTAACCGGGAACACCCTGATATTCTCCTCGCCCTCGCTTCTACTACGGTTTTTTCCGTCATTGACGGCCCAAAGAATGTCATGCAGCTGCGTCTCCGGCCCGCCCAAGACGAAAAGCCCATTTTCTATCATGATTTTTTGTCATAGAAGTAGGACCCCACCACATCTATGATGATACCGAGTTTTGTCACAATTATCGTCATAGAAGTGTCATAAGTATGACAAATTTTTTTCGTTCGGCCCAAAATGTCACAGATGTGTCTTCTTTCTTGTAGTGGCTTATAGAGGTAATTTTAATCCTAGGTCTTTTCCTAGTAATTCCTCTAATAATTATGGTAATTCCTAGAGAAATCAATCTTATAATAATAATAGGAACACCTCTGATCTTGAGAATAATATTAAAGAATTTATCAATACATAAAAAATTCAACACTTCCATAGAAGAAAAGTTGAGTAAGATTGATGATTTGTCTAGAAGTGTTGATAGAGTTTCTCATGATGTGGAAAATCTCAAGATGAAAACTTTTGTGCCTAAGGTTGATGAATCAATTAAAGCTCTTTATGTTTCTATGGATGAAAGTAAGAAAAGAACCGCTATGCTTAGAGCTAAAAGAGAATTTTTAGAAAAAGCGTTTTCTAGTGATTTCTTTCGCAAAAGTGATGAAGATCTTAAAATGATTGGTGTTTCTTCTATTGATTCCTTGTTTAGTAAAGTTAATATTGATGAAAAAGGGACTGGAGAAGAGTCAACTTTAGGTAGAAGGCATCCCAATATTTCGGAGGGTGAAAATCTTGTTGAGAAAATTGATGAAAGTGGGTTTGGAGAGGTCAAAACTTTTAGCTAGTGATGTACCCACTCTTTTGGATTACAAAGACTTTAATTATGATAGTTGCTCTTTGATTTATTGTATTTCTTTGTTGCAATCCATGGTAAATTCACCCCATGCTTATGAACAAAAAAAGCTTTTACTAAACATATTGTTGATGCTATGATGAAAGCTCTTGAAGAAAAATTGGAATTGGAAGTTTCAGTTCCAAGCAAATTGAATGATGAATGGGAACCTACTATCAAAGTCAAGATTAAAAATTATGAGTGTTTTGCTTTGTGTGACTTGGGTGCTAGTGTTTCTACAATTCCGAAATCTTTATGTGATGTGCTTGGTCTTACTAATCTTGAAGAATGTTCTTTGAATTTGCACTTGGCGGATTCTACTATTAAAAAGCCTATGGGAAGAATTAATGATGTTCTTGTTCTTGCAAATAGGAATTGTGTGCCCATAGATTTTATTGTTCTTGATATTGATTGCAATCCGTCTCGTCCGATTATTCTTGGTAGACCGTTTTTGCGCACTATCGGTGCCGTGATTGATATGAAAGAAGACAATATTAAGTTCCAATTTCCTTTGAGGAAGGGTATGGAACACGTTCCTAAAACTAGAATTAAGCCACCTTATTAATCAATCATGAGGGAATCTTATGGATCTCGAACCAAAGATGACAAAACTTAGATCCTTGCTTTATGCCTATCTAAGGGCGTAAAACTATAGCGCTTGTTGGGAGGCAACCCAATAAATAAAATATATTTTTGCTTTTTGATTCCTATTTTTGTGTGTTAGCACAATTATGCTACTTTAATGATTGTGTTCTTATATTTTAATTAGTGTTTGTGCCAAGTAAAGCCTTTAGGATCTTCTTGGGTAATGGTTGTTTGATCTTGCTGAAAAAACAGAAACTTTTATGCTCACTAAATTAATTTTAGTTTTTTACCAGAGAGCGATAAAATACCCATTCCACTTGCAGTAGATCAATATACAAATTTCTCAGGCCTTCCTAATTTTTCGGAATTTTTGGAGTTACAGAAGTATTCGAAATAGTCAGATTGTTGCAGACTGTTCTGTTTTGACAGATTCTGTTTTCTTTGTGTTGTGTGCTTATTTTGATGGCTCTATGGTTTTCTTTGATGAGTTTTTGCTATAGAAAAGTTGTAATACAGTAGATATAATACACAAACAAATAATGAATTGGTTTGATACAGTACTTATAGTAGTGATTTATTATTTTCTTATACTAACGGATCTCACGAAGGTTTTGATGAGTTTTGTGTGATTGAAGTTTTCAAGTTTTGGGTTATCTTACGATGGATGAAGGATGGAAGAGCCTAAGCTTGGGGGTGCCTCGGAATCCCAAGCTATTATACAAAAATGATCAATGAACTAAGCTTGGGGATGGCCCCAGTGGCATCCCCACTTTCTTCCAACGATCATCGGCATTTTACTCGAAACTATATTTTATTCATCACATGATATGTGTTTTGCTTGGAGCATCTTGTATGATATGAGTCTTTGCTTGTTTTATTTTATGTTTTAAGTTATCAACCCTTGCTGGGCACACCTATTTGGGAGAGCCAAAATTATGTCATGACTTGTTAGAATTGATCTCTATGCTTCACTTAAATTTTTATGAGCAATGGACTTGCTCTAGTGCTTCACTTATATCTTTTTGAGCACGGTGTGCTTTAGTATTTTTCAAGAAATTATCTCTTGCTTCACTTAAATTAATTCGAGAGAAAGAAAATATTATTATGTTCATGATCTTCACTTATATTTTTTGGAGCTTGTCAAAAGCAATACATGAAAATTAGTCCCAAAGTGATAGATATCCAAGAAGGATATAATAAAAACTTTCATGAAGATCATTGGACAAAATAAACTTGATTCTTAGTAGTAGTTTTGAGATATGACGATGTGATATGTGAGTTATGTTGATGAGTAATTATGCTTTAGTAAGAATATTGGTGTTAAGGTTTGTGATTCCCTATGCAAGTACGAAAGTCAATAGTCATGCAATGAAATTATATCCTACTTATGGTGCATTATTTAGTGTTATTTATGCTTAATGCTTGCTTATGAGATTATCTGTTTCTTAGTTGGTCGCTTCCCAATCTTTTGCTAGCCTTCATTTTGCACTAAGTATGATCAGTACTTGTGCATCCAAAAACCTTTAGCCCATTTTTTGCCACATGAGTCCACTATATCTACCAATATGCGGTATTCTTTTGCCGTTCTAAGAAAATTTGCATGTGCCATCTCTAATTTTCAAAATAAACTTCTCTTTTGTGTGTTTGTTTCGCTCGCGGAGCGGTGTGGGGTGGCTAATATTTTCCATGCTAGATGTGTTATTCTCAAGATGAGTGTTTATTCACTTGTCATTGCACGAGAGTAAGGCAAAGGTATTGGGGATGTCCAGTCCCAAAATGCAAGAAATTAATTCACTTTATGTTGTCAAAATAATAAATTACTTGGAAAGTGTTGGTATGGAGGGAAAGCGTGGATACGGCTAGCCATGAAAAGTGAAAGCATGGTGGAAAAAGGAATAAACTTTATTTTCTATTTAGGAACCGCCTATGATATATATATATGCATGGAAAGTATTGGGAACTCTAAGTCGTTTTTGTTGGTGGGATGGATACACCTCTCAAAATGTTTTTATCTCTAAGTTTTTCGCTTTGAGCTCTGGCACCTCTACAAATCCCTACTTCCCTCTGTGAAGGGCCTTTATTTTACTTTGTGCAATTTTTATTTTGAGTCTCCATCTTCTCTTATAAAAGCACCAACTAGGAGGCAATATAATCGTACTTAAGTATTGGGTGTAGCTAATATTCGAGTGTGTTACATGAATGGATCAATGCTTGAGCATGATGGGCTAGGGATAACTTATTTTAGCGTTGATATTTTGAAAGACATGGTTGCTTGTTGATATGCTTGAGTATCTAAATTATCATGTCAAAACTAGACTATTGCTTTAAACAACTAAAATTCCAATTATCCATGCTATAAAGAAAAGAATATGATATGCCATGATAGGCAGCATTCCACATCAAAAATTATGTTTTTATCACTTACCTACTCGAGGACGAGTAGGAGTTAAGCTTGGGGATGCTGATACGTCTCCAACGTATCTATAATTTTTGATTGTTCCATGTTGTTATATTATCAATCTTGGATGTTTTATAATCATTTTATAGTCATTATCTATCATTTTTTGGTACTAACCTATTGACATAGTGCCAAGTGCCAGTTCCTGTTTTTTCTGTGTTTTTTACATCGCAGGAAATCAATATCAGATGGAGTCCAAATGCCATGAAACTTTACGGAGAATTTTTATGGTCCAAAAGGAACATAACGGCCCTGGTTGCGCATGGGGGGTGCCCCGAGGGGGGCACAATCGACCAGGGCGCGCCGGTGCCCCCGGACTACCTCTTTGCTCTATAAATACCCCGAAAATCCCAGAACCCTAGGGGGGTCGATGAAATATTCATCCAGCCGCCGCAGAGTCCAGAACCACCAGATCCAATCTAGACACCGTCTCGGATGGGGTTCACCACCTCCATTGGTGCCTCTCCGATGATGCGTGAGTAGTTCTTTGTAGACCTTCGGGTCCGTAGTTAGTAGCTAGATGGCTTCATCTCTCTCTCTCTCTTGATTCTCAATACAATGGTCTCTTGGAGATCCATATGATGTAATTCTTTTGCGGTGTGCTTGTTGGGATCGATGAACTTTGAGTTTATGACCAGATCTATCTTTTTATATCCATGAAAGTTATTTGAGTTTCTTTGATCTCTTATATGCATGATTGCTTATAGCCTCGTATTTCTTCTCCGATATTTGGGTTTTGTTTGTCCAACTTGATCTATTTATCTTGCAATGGGAAGAGGTGCTTTGTAGTGGGTTCGATCTTATGGTGCTTGATCCCAGTGACAGAAAGGGAAACGACACATATGTATCATTGCTACTAAGGATAAAACGATGGGGTCTATCTCTACATAGATAGATCTTGTCTACATCATTTCATCGTTCTTATTGCATTACTCTGTTTCTCCATGAACTTAATACACTAGATGCATGTTGGATAGCGGTCGATGTGTGGAGTAATAGTACTAGATGCAGGCAGGAGTCGGTCTACTAATGTTGGACGTGATGCCTATATAATGATCATTGCCTGGATATCGTCATAATTATTTGAGGTTCTATCAATTTCCCAACAATAGTTTGTTTACCCACCATTTGCTATTTTTCTCGAGAGAAGCCACTAGTGAAACCTACGGCCCCCGGGTCTTCTTTCTCATATATTTGCCTTTGCGATCTACTTTTCTCTTGCATTTATTTTCAGATCTATTATTCCAAAAACCCAAAAATATCTTGCTGCAATTTTTCTTTATTTATTTTATTTGGTGTTCGATCTATCAATCTACTACAAATTTATCTCACGTCCTTTTGCCTATCTTGAGGCGTCGTACCCCGAAAGGGATTGACAACCCCTTTAACACGTCGGGTTGCGAGGATTTGTTATCTGTGTGCAGGTGTTGTTTACGTTTTGTTGCTTGGTTCTCCTACTGGTTCGATAACCTTGGTTTCATATCTGAGGGAAATACCAACCGCTGCTGTGCTGCATCATCCCTTCCTCTTTGGGGAAATACCGACGTAGCTTCAAGCGACATTAGCGCCCACCCCCTAGGGCGTGCCCTCAGACCTTGTGGTTGACTCGTGGACCTCCCTGACGTGAAACCGACGCCAAAAATTCCTATATATACAGAAACCCCAGAAAAGAAACCTAGATTGGGAGTTCCGCCGCCGCAAGCCCCTGTAGCCATGAAAAACCAATCGGGGCCCTGTTCTGGCACTCTGCCGGAGGGGGGAATCATCACCGGTGGCCATCTTCATCATCCCGGTGGTCTCCATGACGAGGAGGGAGTAGTTCACCCTCGGGGCTGAGGGTTTGTACCAGTAGCTATGTGTTCGATCTCTCTCTCTCTCTTGTGTTCTTGATTTGGCACAATCTTGATGTATCGCGAGATTTTCTATTATAGTTGGATCTTATAATGTTTCTCCCCCTCATTGAGTTTTCCCTTTGAAGTTATCTTCTCGGATTGAATCTTTAAGGATTTGAGAACACTTGATGTATGTCTTGCATGTGCTTATATATGGTGACAATGGGATATTCATGTGATCTACTTGATGTATGTTTTGATGATCAACTTGCGGGTTCTGTGACCTTGTGAACTTATGCATAGGGGTTGGCGCACGTTTTCGTCTTGACTCTCCGGTAGAAACTTTGGGGAACTCTTTGAAGTTCTTTGTGTTGGTTTGAATAGATGAATCTGAGATTGTGTGATGCATATCGTATAGTCAAACCCGCAGATACTTGTGGTGACATTGGAGTATCTAGGTGACACTAGGGTTTTGGTTGATGTGTGTCTGAGGGTGTTATTTTAATATGAACTCTAGGGCTGTTTTTGACACTTATAGGAATAGCCCAATAGATCGATAAAGAATAACTTTGAGGTGGTTTCGTACCCTACAATAATCTCTTGGTTTATCATCCGCTATTAGTGAATTTGGAGTGATTCTTTGTTGCACGTTGAGGGATTGTTATATGATCTAATTATCTTATCATTGTGCAGAGAACTTGCACTAGTGAAAGTATGAACCCTAGGCCTTGTTTCTAAGCATTGCAGTACCGTTTTTTCTCACTTTTGTCTTTAGTTACCTTGCTGTTTTTATAATTTCAGATTACAAAAACCTATATCTACTATCCATACTACACTTGTATCACCATCTCTTTGCCGAACTAGTGCACCTATACAATTTACCATTGTATTGCATGAGTTGGGGACACAAGAGACTCTTTGTTATTTGGTTGCAGGGTTGTTTGAGAGAGACCATCTTCATCCTATGCCTCCCATGGATTGATAAACCTTAGGTCATCTACTTGAGGGAAATTTGCTACTGTCCTACAAAACTCTGTGCTTGGATGCCCAACATGAGTCTACAAGAAGAAGGCTGTGTAGTAGACATCAAGCTCTTTTCTGGCGATGTTGCCGTGGAGGTTTGCGCTTGAAGATATATCTTTAGATCTTGCAATTGAATATTTTAGTTTCTTGTTTTATCACTAATTTAGTCTATAAAATAAAACTACAAAAAAATGGAATTGAGGTTGCCTCATATGCTTCATCTTTTTAATGTCTTTCGTGAAAATAGGGATTCCGATAATTGTGCCAAAGTGTTAGAAGAAGAATGCACTAGAATGTTTGGCACTAAATTTTTGAATGATGAGCATGATTGCAATGTTGTTAGTATGAATTCCTTGAATATCCATGATGCTAATGATATGCTAAGCCACAAGCTTGGGGATGCTATCTTTGATGAATATGATATTTTTAGTCCCCCAAGTTTTGATGAGCAAATTTATTATGATGATAGCATGCCTCCTATTTATGATGATTATGTTGATGAAAGTGGTTTCGGAGAGGTCATGACTTTATTTAGTAATGATTCCACTATTTCGGAAGAGGTTCCAATTGATTATGAGAACAAAGTTGCTATCTATGATGATTATTCTGATGACATGTATGCTATAAAGAATAATGATAACCATGAAACTTGTCATCTTGATTTTAAATTTTAATTGGATTATGCCACTCATGATAGTTATTTTGTTGAATTTACTCCCACTATTCTGAATGAGAAGAATTTTGCTTATATGGAGAGTAGTAAAATTTCTATGCATGTAGATCATGAAAAGAATGATTTATGTGATGGTTATATTGTTGATTTCATCATGATGGTACTGAAAATTATTATGAGAGAGGAACATATGCTTTTACATATTGCAATAATATCAAGTTTCCTCCCTACATGTTGAAAATCTTGAAGTTTTGCTTGCTTTACCTTTCTATGCAAGTTGACTCTTGTTCCCATAAGTTGTTTGCTCACAAAATCCCTATGCATAGGAAGTGGGTTAGACTTAAATGTGCTAGTCATATGCTTCATGATGCTCCCGTTATGTTCCAACTCTTATCTTTTATGTGAGCATCATTGAAATCTTCATGCCTAGCTAAAAGCATTAAAGAAAAGCGCTTGCTCGGAGACAACCCAATATTTATACCTACTGTTTTTGTGGGTTCACATGATTAACCTATTGTAGTAATCATGTTTTATAGCTTTTGTTTCAATAAAGTGCCAAGTAAGACCTTTGGGGTGGTCTATGGTGATAGTTGATTTGATCTTGCTGAAAAACAGAAACTTTTGCGCTCAGGAAAGCAATTCTAATTTTTAACATAAGCGTGATAAAATACTGATTATTTTTTAAGAAGATTAATAAACAAATTTATCAGGTTTTCCTAATTTTCAGAATTTTTGGAGTTACATAAGTATTCGAGAGTTACAGATTACTACAGACTGTCCTGTTTTTGACAGATTCTATTTTCGATGCATAGTTTGCTTGTTTTCTAATTTCTATGACTTATATTGCTTAATATAAATTGTAGAAATGATAGGGTACAGTAGGCATCATGTGATAAAAATTATGAATCTTGTCTTGACAGTACCTAAGTGGTGATTTGCTTTCTTATACTAACAGAGCTCGCGAGCTTTCTGTTAAGTTTTGTGTTGTGAAGTTTTCAAGTTTTGGGTAAAGTTTTGATGGACTACGGAATAAGGAGTGGCAAGAGCCTAAACTTGGGGATGCCCAAGGCACCCCAAGGTAATATTCAAGGACAACCAAGCATCTAAGCTGGGGGATGCCCCGGATGGTATCCCCTCTTTCGTCTTCATTCATCAGTAACTTTACTTGGAGCTATATTTTTATTCACCATATGATATGTGTTTTGCTTGGAGCGTCATTTTATTTTATTAGGATTTGTTTGCTGTTATTTAGAGTAATATTTGGCATCTTTTAGTTCAATAAAAAGGTCAAGTATAGCCTTTACCATGCTTATTTTGCAAGTCCATATGGTGTTGTTTTAAGAAAGTTTGTTGTTATGTTTTGAATATTTGTGAATAGTCAGAACATGGTGAAATCTTGAAATTTTTACACAATGAGAAACAACAAATTCTTTACAGTGTGGTAATTTTTTAGAATTTTTTGAGTAAAAGAAGTATGATTCCTCTTACATTCTTTACAAACTATCCTGTTTTGACAGATTGCTGTTATGTTTGTGTTGTTTGCATATGTTTGCTTGTTTAATGATTCTATTTGATGATAGGACTATTAAATATGCAGAGGCATTTAGTATGCAATATCAAATTATAATTTTAGTGATTTTCTACAGTAGAGAATGATAAGGTTTTGCATGGATTTACACTAACTTATCTCACGAGTTCTTGTTGAGTTTTGTGTGGATGAAGTTTTTGAGATTTAGGGAAAACCGCGATATGAAAGGAATTAAGGAGACACAAAATCTCAAGCTTGGGGATGCCCAAGGCATCCCTGGTTCATATTCCAAGAAGTCTCAAACACCTAATCTTGGGGATGCCCCGGTAGGCATCCCACCTTTCTTCTTCAACAACTATCAGTCAGTTTTAGTTGAGCCTTAGTTTTTGCTTCTTCACATGATATGTGCTATCCTTGCAATGTCATTTTATTTTGTTTTTCTTGATGTTTGAATAAAGTACTTAGGGTATGAAATTTTATTTATGAGAAGGAGTCTTCACATAGTTACATAATTATTCAACTGCTCATTGATCTTCACTTATATCCTTTGGAGTAGTTTGTCATTTTCTCTAGTGCTTCACTTATATCTTTTTAGAGCACGGCGGTAGTTTTATTTTGAAGAAATTGATGAACTCTCATGCTTCATTTATATTATTTTGAGAGTCTTTAACAGCATGGTAATTTGCTTTGGTTATGAATTTAGTCCTAATATGATAGGCATCCAAGAGGGATATAATAAAAACTTTCATATAAAGTGCATTGAACACTATGAGAAGTTTGATTCCTTATGAATGTTTTGAGATATGAAGATGGTGATATTAGAGTCATGCTAGTGAGTAGTTGTGAATTTGAGACATGCTTGTGTTAAAGTTTGTGAGTCTCGTAACATGCACGTATGGTGAACCATTATGTAACGAAGTTGGAGCATGAGATATTTTTTGATTGTCTTCCTTATGAGTGGTGGTCGGGGATGAGTGATGGTATTTTCCTACCAATCTATCCCCCTAGGAGCATGCGCGTAGTACTTTGTTTCGATGACTAATAGATTTTTGCAATAAGTATGTGAGTTCTTTATGACTAATGTTGAGTCCACGGTTTATACGCACTCTCACCCTTCCACCATTGCTAGCCTCTCTCATGCCGTGCAACTTTCGCCGGTACCATAACCCCACCATATTCCTTCCTCAAAACAGCCACCATACCTACCTATTATGGCATTTCCATAGCCATTCTGAGATATATTGCCATGCAACTTTCCACCGTTCCGTTTATTATGACACGTTCCATCATTGTCATATTGCTTTGCATGATCATGTAGTTGACATCGTATTTGTGGCAAAGCCACCATTCATAATTCTTTCATACATGTCACTCTTGATTCATTGCACAACCTGGTACACCGCTGGAGGCATTCACATAGAGTCATATTTTGTTCTAAGTATCGAGTTGTAATTCTTGATGTGGGGGAACGCACTATTTCAAAATTTTCCTACGATCACGCAAGATCTATCTAGGAGGTGCATAGCAACGAGAGGGGAGAGTGTGTCTACGTACCCTCGTAGACCAAAAGCGGAAGCGTTAAGTAACGCGGTTGATGTAGTCGAACGTCTTCGCGATCCAACCGATCAAGTACCGAACGCACGACACCTCCGCGATCTGCACATGTTCAGCTCGGTGACGTCCCTCGTACTCTTGATCCAGCTGAGGCCGATGGTGAGTTTTGTCAGCACGACGGTGTGTTGACGTTGATGATGAAGTTACCGACGCAGGGCTTCGCCTAAGCACTACGACAATATGACTGAGGTGGAAAACTGTGGAGGGGGCACCACACACGGCTAAAGATCAACTTGTGTGTCTATGGGGTGCCCCCTCCCCCGTATATAAAGGAGGGGAGGAGGGGGCCGGCCGGCCACAAGGGGCGCGCCCAAGGGGGGGAATCCTACTCCTAGTAGGAGTAGGTTCCCCCATTTCCTAGTCCAACTAGGAGAAGAAGGAAGGAGAGGGAGAGGGAAAGAGGGGTCGCGCCCCCCTCCCCTTTTCCTATTCGGACTCCCCTTGGGGGGCGCCACCTCCTGGCTGCGGCCCTCTCTCTCCCCTAAGGCCCACTAAGGTCCATAACTTCCCGGGGGGTTCCAGTAACCCTCCGGCACTCCGGTTTTATCCGAAACTATCTAGAACACTCTCGGTGTCCGAATAACATGGTCCAATATATCAATCTTTATGTCTCAACCATTTCAAGACTCCTCGTCATGTCCGTGATCACATCCGGGACTCCGAACAACCTTTGGTACATCAAATCACATAACTCACAATACATATCATCATCGAATGTTAAGCGTGCGGACCCTATGGGTTCGAGAACTATGTAGACATGACCGAGACTCATCTCCAGTCAAGAACCAATAGCGGAACCTGGATGCTCATATTAGTTCCTACATATTCTATGAAGATCTTTATCGGTCAAACCGCATAACAACATATGTTGTTCCCTTTGTCATCGATATGTTACTTGCCCGAGATTCGATCGTCGGTATCATCATACCTAGTTCAATCTCGTCACCAGCAAGTCTCTTTACTCTTTTCATAATGCATCATCCCATGACTAAATCATTAGTCACATTGCTTGCAAGGCTCATAGCGATGTGCATTACCGAGAGGGCCCAGAGATACCTCTCCGATACATGGAGTGACAAATCCTAATCTCGATCTATGCCAACTCAACAAACACCATCGGAGACACATGTAGAGCATCTTTATAATCACCCAGTTACGTTGCAACGTTTGATAGCACACAAGGTGTTCCTCCGGTATTCGGGAATTCCATAATCTCATAGTCATAGGAACATGTATAAGTCATGAAGAAAGCAATAGCAATAAACTAAACGATCATAGTGCTAAGCTAACTGATGGGTCTAGTCCATCACATCATTCTATAATGATGTGATCCCGTCATCAAATGACAACACATGTCTATGGTTAGGAAACTTAACCATCTTTGATTAATGAGCTAGTCAAGTAGAGGCATACTAGGGACACTCTGTTTGTCTATGTATTCACACATGTATCAAGTTTCCGGTTAATACAATTATAGCATGAACAATAAACATTTATCATGATATAAGGAAATATAAATAACAACTTTATTATTTCCTCTAGGGCATATTTCCTTCACTTTAGTTGTAAGTAAATAAAAGTGCGATGATCTTCATTATTAGAGCGTTGTCCCATGTGAGGAAAGGATGATGGAGACTATGATTCCCCACAAGTCGGGATGAGACTCCGATGAAAAATAAAAAAAGGCCCAAAAAAGAGAAGGCCAAAAAGAGGGAGGGAGAGAGAGAGAAGGGGCAATACTACTATCCTTTTCCCACACTTTTGCTTCAAAGTAGCACCATGATCTTCATGATAGAGAGTATCCTATGTTGGCACTTTCATATACTAGTGGGGATTTTCATTATAGAACTTGGCTTGTATATTCCAATGATAGGATTCCTCAAATTTCCCTAGGTCTTCGTGAGCAAGCAAGTTGTATGCACACCCACTTAGTTTCTTTTTGAGCTTTCATAAACTTATAGCTCTAGTGCATCCGTTGCATGGTAATCCCTACTCACTCACATTGATATCTACTGATGGGCATCTCCATAGCCCGTCGATACACCTAGTTGATGTGAGACTATCTCCTTCTTTTTATCTTCTCCACAACCACCATATTCTATTCGACCTATAGTGCTATATCCATGGCTCACGCTCATGTATTGCGTGAAAGTTGAAAAGGTTTGAGAACATCAAAAGTATTAAACAATTGCTTGGCTTGTCATCTCGGTTGTGCATGATTTGAATTTTTTTGTGTGATGAAGATGGAGCACAGCCAGACTATATGACTTTGTAGGGATAACTTTCTTTGGCCATGTTATTTTGAGAAGACATGATTGCTTTATTAGTATGCTTGAAGTATTATTGTTTTTATGTCAATATTGAAATTTTGTTTTGAATCATACGGGTCTGAATATTCATGCCACAATAAAGAAATTACAAGGATAAATATGTTAAGTAGCATTCCACATCAAAAATTCTGTTTTTATCATTTACCTACTTGAGGACGAGCAGGAATTAAGCTTGCGGGATGCTTGATACGTCTCCAACGTATCTATAATTTTTAATTATTCCATGCTATTATATTATCTATCTTGGTTGTTTTATATGCTATTTTATATGATTTTTGGGACTAACCTATTAACTTAGAGCCCAATGCCAGTTTTTGTTTTTTTCCTTGTTTTTGAGTTTCACGGAAAAGGAATATCAAACGGAGTCCAAATGACCTGAAAATTTACGGTGATTTTTATGGACCAGGAGAAGCCCCCAAAGCAAAAGAGTTGGGCTACAACAGCCACGAGGCCTCCACAAGGGTGGAGGGCGCGCCCTTCGACCTTGTGGTTGACTCGGGGACCCCCCTAACGTGAAACCAACGCCAAAAATTCCTAAAAATACAGAAACCCCAGAAAAGAAACCTAGATCGGGAGTTCCGCTCCCCTCAAAAAAAGATCAGGAGTTCCGCCGCCGCAAGCCTCTGTAGCCACGAAAAACCAATTGGGACCCTGTTCTGGCACCCTGCCGGAGGGGGAATCATCACCGATGGCCATCTTCATCATCCCGATGGTCTCCATGACGAAGAGGGAGTAGTTCACCCTCGGGGCTGAGGGTATGTATGGTAGCTATGTGTTTGATCTCTCTCTATCTCTCTCTCTCGTGTTCTTGATTTGGCACGATCTTGATGTACTGCGAGCTTTGCTATTATAGTTGGATCTTATGATGTTTCTCCCCCTCTACCTCCTTGGAATGGATAGAGTCTTCCCTTTGAAGTTATCTTATCGGATTGAGTCTTTAAGGATTTGAGAACACTTGATGTATGTCTTGCATGTGCTTATCTGTGGTGACAATGGGATATTCATGTAATCTACTTGATGTATGTTTTGATGATCAACTTGCGGGTTCTATGACCTTGTGAACTTATGCATAGGGGTTGACACACGTTTTCGTCTTGATTCTCTGATAGAAACTTTGGGGTACTCTTTGAAGTTCTTTGTGTTGGTTTGAATAGATGAATCTGAGATTGTGTGATGCATATCATATAATCAAACCTACATATACTTGTGGTGACATTGTAGTATCTAGGTGACATTAGGGTTTTGGTTGATGTGTGTCTGAAGGTGTTATTTTAGTATGAACTCTAGGGCTGTTTGTGACACTTATAGGAATAGCCCAATAGATCGATCAAAAAGAATAACTTTGAGGTGGTTTCATACCCTACAATAATCTCTTCGTTTATCATCCGCTATTAGTGACTCTTTGTTGCATGTTGAGGGATTGTTATATGATCTAATTATGTTATCATTGTGCAGAGAACTTGCACTAGTGAAAGTATGAACCCTATGTTGGGGAACGTAGCAGAAATTCAAAATTTTCTACGCATCACCAAGATCAATCTATGGAGTAATCTAGCAACGAGGGGAAGGAGAGTGCATCTACATACCCTTGTAGATCGCTAAGCGGAAGCGTTCAAGTGAACGGGGTTGATGGAGTCGTACTCGTCGTGATCCAAATCACCGATGATCCTAGTGCTGAACGGATGGCACCTCCGTGTTCAACACATGTACAGCCCGGTGACGTCTCCTACGCCTTGATCCAGCAAGGGGAGAAGGAGAGGTTGGGGAAGACTCCATCCAGCAGCAGCACGACGGCGTGGTGGTGGTGGAGGAGCGTGGTACTCTAGCAGGGCTTCGCCAAGCACCGCAAGAGACGAGGAGGGAGAGGGGTAGGGCTGCGCCAAGGAGATTGAATCGTGTCTATGGCAGCCCAAAACCTCAAGTATATATAGGGGGAGGGGAGGGGCTGCGCCCCCATCTAGGTTTCCACCCCTAGGGGTGGCGGCCAGCCCTAGATCCCATCTAGGGGGGCGGCCAAGGGGGGAGAGAGGGGGGCGCACCACTAGGTGGGCCTTAGGCCCATCTGAGCCTAGGGTTTGCCCCCTTCCACTCTCCCTTGCGCCTTGGGCCTTGGTGGGGGGGCGCACCAGCCCACCTGGGGCTGGTCCCCTCCCACACTTGGCCCATGCAGCCCTCCGGGGCTGGTGGCCCCACTTGGTGGACCACCGGGACCCTCCCGGTGGTCCCGGTACATTACCGATAAAACCCGAAATTTTTCCGGCGACCAAAACAGGACTTCCCATATATAAATATTTACCTCCGGACCATTCCGGAACTCCTCGTGACGTCCGGGATCTCATTCGGGACTCCGAACAACATTCGGTAACCACGTATATCTATTCCCTATAACCCTAGCGTCATCGAACCTTAAGTGTGTAGACCCTACGGGTTCGGGAACCATGCAGACATGACCGAGATAACTCTCCAGTCAATAACCAATAGCGGGATCTGGATACCCATGTTGGCTCCCACATGTTCCACGATGATCTCATTGGATGAACCATGATGTCGAGGATTCAATCAATCCCGTATGCAATTCCCTTTGTCTAGCGGTACGATACTTGCCCGAGATTCGATCGTCGGTATCCCGATACCTTGTTCAATCTCGTTACCGGCAAGTCTCTTTACTCGTTCTGTAACACATCATCCCGTGATCAACTCCTTGATCACACTGTGCACATTATGATGATGTCCTACCGAGTGGGCCCAGAGATACCTCTCCGTTTACACGGAGTGAAAAATCCCAGTCTCGATTCGTGCCAACCCAACAGACACTTTCGGAGATACCTGTAGTGTACCTTTATAGCCACCCAGTTACCTTGTGACGTTTGGCACACCCAAAGCACTCCTACAGTATCCTAGAGTTTCACAATCTCATGGTCTAAGGAAATGATACTTGACATTAGAAAAGCTTTAGCAAACGAACTACACGATCTTGTGCTAGGCTTAGGATTGGGTCTTGTCCATCACATCATTCTCCTAATGATGTGATCCCGTTATCGACGACATCCAATGTCCGTGGTCAGGAAACCGTAACCATCTATTGATCAACAAGCTAGTCAACTAGAGGCTTACCAGGGACATGGTGTTGTCTATGTATCCACACATGTATCTGAGTTTCCTATCAATACAATTCTAGCATGGATAATAAACGATTATCATGAACAAGGAAATATAATAATAACCAATTTATTATTGCCTCTAGGGCATATTTCCAACACCCTAGGCCTTGTTTCTAAGCATTGCAATACCATTTTTGCTCACTTTTGTCTTTAGTTACCTTGCTGTTTTTATAATTTCGGATTACAAAAACCTATATCTACTATCCATATTGCACTTGTATCACCATCTCTTTGCCGAACTAGTGCACGTATACAATTTACCATTGTATTGGGTGTGTTGGGGACACAAGAGACTCTTTGTTATTTGGTTGCAGGGTTGTTTGAGAGAGACCAACTTCATCCTACGCCTCTCATGGATTGATAAACCTTAGGTCATCCACTTGAGGGAAATTTGCTACTGTCCTACAAAACTCTACGCTTGGCGGCCCAACACGAGTGTACAAGAAGAAGGTTGCGTAGTAGACATCACAAGCCGGGATGGGGAAGATCGTAGCAGCAGCGCAGTGCTTAGGAACTTGGTTGCGAGAGGAACATGGTCTTTTGATGTGTCTCTGTAGCGACCCGACCTCAGACGGTCAAGTCTATGTGCTTAAGTGTCATCCCTGGATCGGTATGCTGACACACACAGTACTCGAGGATTTATAACAGAGGTAAATCACATGTATAAACTAACATAAATACTATTACCTCAATCCAAATAGCGGAAGAAACAACAAGGTTGTGGATTCCCATCAACACCAACGGAAAAGTTGAGTGTAGAAATCGTAACCCTAACGTATCACTTACTCGTTGTAAGAATCCTGCAACATGAGACATTGCAGCCACAGAGGGCCAGTACATTGAATGTACTGGAAAATTCACACCATAGGATAATGATGAATAATAGCTATCACTACATGCATATTTGGCTAGTGGAAAAGCTCTATGGTTATCATGTTTTTGCGAAAAGCCAATTTTTCCCTACTACAAAGGAATATATTTTATTTAACTACAAAGTTTGTTGAAAAATTATTGAGAAGGTATATCCCCAACTCAATCCGAAAATAATATTTATAACCCACCAAATTAATTAAGTAAAGTGATGAGATCAACATGATAATTCAAGAACCAGATACTCAAAATGTCCATAACCGGGGACACGGCTAACCATGTACTTTGCAAATTTCTATGTTATCTTGTAGATGCAACTACTACGCTACATTTGGAGCCATTTCAAATAACTGTTCTACTTGGAGCTATTCTAAATTGTTGCTCCATTATACGTATCCAGTATCTCCACTCAGAGCTATCCGGATAGGTGTTAAGCTTGCATCGACGTAACACTTTACGTCGAACTCTTTATCACCTCCATAACCGAGAAACATATCCTTATTCCTCTAAGGATAATTTAGACCGCTATCTGGAGATCTACTCCTAGATCACCTTTGTACCCTCTTGCCAAATATGTGGCAAGGCACACATCAGGTGTGGTACTCAGCATGGCATACCGTATGGAGCCTATGACAAAAGCATAGGGGACGACCTTCGTCCTTCCTCTTTCTTCTGCCGTGATCGAGCTTTAAGTCTTAACTTCATACCTTACAACTCAGGCAAGAACTCCTTCTTTGACTGATCCATCTTGAACACCTTCAATATCATGTCAAGGTATGTGCTCATTTAAAGTACCACTAAGCGTTTTGATCTATCCATATAGATCTTGATGCTCAATGTTCAAGTAGCTTAATCCAGGCTTTCCATTGAAAAACACTTTCCAAATAACCCTATATGCTTTCCAGAAATTCTACGTCATTTCTGATCAACAATATGTCAACAACATATACTTATGAGAAATTCTATAGTGCTCCCACTCACTTCTTTGGAAATACAAGTTTCCCATAAACTTTGTATACACCCAAAAACTTCGATCATCTCATCAAAGCATACATTCCAACTCCGAGATGCTTACTCCAGTCCTTAGAAGGATTGCTGGAGCTTTGCATACTTGTTAGCATCTTTCAGGATTGACAAAACCTTCCGGTTGTATCACATACAACCTTTCCTCAAGAAAATCATCGAGGAAACAATGTTTTGACATCCTATCTGCAAGATTTCATAAATAATGCAGTAATCGCTAATATAATTCCAACAGACTCTTAGCATCGCCACGAGTGAGAAAGTCTCATCGTAGTCAACTCCTTGAACTTGTCGGAAAACATCTTAACGGCAAGTCGAGCTTTCTTAATGGTGATACTTACCATCATTGTCCGTCTTCCTTTTAAAATCCATATGTACCTAACAGCCTTACGACCATCAAGTAGTTCTTCCAAAGTCTACACTTTGTTTTCATATATGGATCCTCTCTCGGATTATATGGCCTCGAGCCATTTTGGAATCCAGGCCCACCATCGCTTCTCCATAGCTCGTAGGTTCATTGTTGTCTAGCAACATGACTTCCAAGACAGGATTACGTACCATTCTGAAGTAGTATGCATCCTTGTCATCCCACGAGGTTTGGTAGTGACTTGATCTGAAGTTTCATGATCACTATCATAAGCTTCTACTTCAATTGGTGTAGGTGCCACAGGAACAACTCCCTGTGCCCTGCCACACACTAGTTGAAGAGACGGTTCAATAACCTCATCAAGTCTCCACCATCCTCCCACTCAATTCTTTCGAGAGAAACTTTTCCTCGGGAAAGGACCCGATTCTAGAAACAATCCCTTATTGCTTTCGGATCTGAGACAGGAGGTACACCCAACTGTTTTGGGTGTCCTATGAAGATGCATTTATCCGCTTTGGGTTCGAGCTTGTCAGCCTGAAACTTTTCACATAAGCGTCGCAACCCCAAACCTTTTAACAAATGACAGCTTAGGTTTCTCTAAACCATAGTTCATACAGTGTCATCTCATCGGAATTACGTGGTGCCCTATTTAAAGTGAATGTGGTTGTCTCTAATGCCTAACCCATAAACTATCATGGTAATTCGATAAGAGACATCATGGTATGCATCATATCCAATAGGGTGCAGTTATGATGTTCGGACACACCATCATACTATGGTGTTTCAGGCTGTATTAGTTGTGAAACAACTTCCACAATGTCTTAATTCTGTGCCAAACTCGTAATTCAGACATTCATCTCTATGATCATATCATAGATATTTTATCCTCTTGTCATGACGATCTCTCACCTTCACCCTGAATTTACTTGAACCTTTCAATAATTCAGACTCGTGATTCATCGAGTAAATATACTCAACATCTACTCAAATCATCTGTGATGTAAGAACATAACGATATCCACTACATGCCTCAACACTCATTGGACTGCACACATCAAAATGTATTACTTCCAACAAGTTGCTTTCTAGTTCCATTTTACTGAAAACGAGGCTTTCAGTCATCTTGCCCATGTGGTATAATTTGCATGTCTCAAGTGATTCAAAATCAAGTGAGTCCAAACGGTCCATTTGCATGGAGTTTCTTCATGCATATACACCAATAGATATGGTTCGCATGTCTCAAACTTTTCAAAAACGAGTGAGCCCAAAGATCCATCAACATGGAGCTTCTTCATGTGTTTTATACCGATATGACTTACATGGCAGTGCCACAAGTAGGTGGTACTATCATTACTATCTTATATCTTTTGGCATGAACATGTGTATCACTATGATCGAGATTCAATAAACCATTCATTTTAGGTGCAAGACCATTGAAGGTATTATTCAAATAAACAGAGTAACCATTATTCTCCTTAAATGAATAACCGTATTGCGATAGACATAATCCAATCATGCCTATGCTCAATGCAAACACCAATCTCGATGGTAGAGGGAGCGTGAGATGCTTGATCACATCAAGCTTGGAAAAAACTTCCAACACATATCGCCAGCTCACCTTTAGCTAGTCTCCGTTTACTCCGCAGCCTTTTATTTCGAGTTTACTAACACTTAGCAACCGAACCGGTATCTAATACCATGGTGCTACTAGGAGTACTATTAAAGTACACATTAACACAATGTATATCCAATATACTTCCATCGACCTTGCCAGCCTTCTCATCTACCAAGTATCTAGGGTAATTATGCTCCAGTGGCTGTTCCCCTTATTACAGAAGCACTTAGTCTCGGGTTTGGGTTCAACCTTGGGTTTCTTCACTAGAGCAGCAGCTGATTTGCCGTTTCATGAAGTATCCCTTCTTGTCCTTGCCCTTCTTGAAACTAGTGGTTTCACCAACCATCAACAATTGATGCTCCTTCTTGATTTCTACTTTTGTGGTGTCAAACATTGCGAATATCTCAAGGATCATCATATATGTCCCTGATATATTATAGTTCATCATGAAGCTCTAGCAGCCTGGTGGTAATGACTTCGGAGAAACATCACTATCTCATCTGGAAGATCAACTCCCACTTGATTCAAATGATTGTTGTACTCAGACAATCTGAGCACAAGCTCAACAATTGAGCTTTTCTCCCTTAGTTTGCAGGCTAAGAAAATCGTCGGAGGTCTTATACCTCTTGACGTGGGCACGAGCCTGAAATCCCAATTTCAGCCCTCGAAACATATCATATGTTTTGCGACATTTCAAAACGTCTTCGGTGCCTCAACTCTAAACCGTTTAACTGAACTATCATGTAGTTATCAAAATGTGTATGTTAGATGTTCGCAACATCCGCAGACGACGTTCGAGGTTCAACACACTGAGCGGTGCATTAAGGACATAAGCCTTCTATGAAGCAATGAGGACAATCCTCAGTTTACGGACCTAGTCCGCATAATTGCTACTATCATCTTTCAACTAAATTTTCTCTAGGAACATATCTAAAAAGTAGAACTGAAGCGCGAACTACGACATAATTTATGAAGACCTTTTGACTATGTTTAGGATAATTAAGTTCATCTTATGAACTCCCACTCAGATAGACATCCCTCTAGTCATCTAAGTGATTACATGATCCGAGTCAACTAGGCCGTGTCCTATCATCACGTGAGACGGACTAGTCAACATCGGTGAACATCTTCATGTTGATCGTATCTTCTATACGACTCATGTTCGACCTTTCGGTCTTCTGTGTTCCGAGGCCATGTCTGTACATGCTAGGCTCGCCAAGTCAACCTAAGTGTTTGCATGTGTAAATCTGTCTTACACCCGTTGTATGTGAACGTTGGAATCTATCACACCCGATCATCACGTGGTGCTTCGAAACAACGAACTGTCGCAACGGTGCACAGTTAGGGGGAACATTTTCTTGAAATTATTATGAGGGATCATCTTATTTACTACCGTCGTTCTAAGTAAACAAGATGTAAAAACATGATAAACATCACATGCAATCAAATAATAGTGACATGATATGGCCAATATCATATAGCTCCTTTGATCTCCATCTTGGGGCTCCATGACCATCTTGTCACCGGCATGACACCATGATCTCCATCATCGTGTCTCCATGAAGTTGCTCGCCAACTATTACTTCTACTACTATGGCTAACACGTTTAGCAATAAAGGTAAAGTAATTTACATGGCGTTTCTCAATGACACGCAGGTCATACAAAAAATAAAGACAACTCCTATGGCTCCTGCCGGTTGTCATACTCATCGACATGCAAGTCGTGATTCCTATTACAATAGCATGAACATCTCATACATCACATATATATCATTCATCATTCCTTTGGCCATATCACATCACAAAACACTTGCTGCAAAAACAAGTTAGACGTCCTCTAATTGTTGTTGCAAGTTTTTACGTGGCTGCTATAGGTTTCTAGCAAGAACTTTCTTACCTACGCCAAAACCACAACGTGAATTGCCAATTTCTATTTACCCTTCATAAGGACCCTGTTCATCGAATCCGATCCGACTAAAGTGGGAGAGACAGACACCCGCCAGCCACCTTATGCAACTAGTGCATGTCAGTCGGTGGAACCGGTCTCACGTAAGCGTACGTGTAAGGTTGGTCCGGGCCGCTTCATCCCATGATGCCGCCGAATCAAGATAAGACTAGTAACGGCAAGTAATTGACAATATCGACGCCCACAACAACTTGTGTTCTACTCGTGCATAGAAACTACGCATAGACCTGGCTCATGATGCCACTGTTGGGGAATCGTAGCAGAAATTTAAAATTTTCTACGCATCACCAAGATCAATCTATGGAGTAATCTAGCAACGAGGGGAAGGAGAGTGCATCTACATACCCTTGTAGATCGCTAAGCGGAAGCGTTCAAGTGAACGGGGTTGATGGAGTCGTACTCGTCGTGATCCAAATCACCGATGATCCTAGTGCCGAACGGACGGCACCTCCGTGTTCAACACACGTACAGCCCGGTGACGTCTCCTACGCCTTGATCCAGCAAGGGGAGAAGGAGAGGTTGGGGAAGACTCCATCCAGCAGCAGCACGACGGCGTGGTGGTGGTGGAGGAGCGTGGTACTCCAGCAGGGCTTCGCCAAGCACCGCAAGAGACGAGGAGGGAGAGGGGTAGGGCTGCGCCAAGAAGGAGATTGAATCGTGTCTATGGCAGCCCAAAACCTCAAGTATATATAGGGGGAGGGGAGGGGCTGCGCCCCCACCTAGGTTTCCACCCCTAGGGGTGGCGGCCAGCCCTAGATCCCATCTAGGGGGGGCGGCCAAGGGGGGAGAGAGGGGGGCGCACCACTAGGTGGGCCTTAGGCCCATCTGAGCCTAGGGTTTGCCCCCTTCCACTCTCCCTTGCGCCTTGGGCCTTGGTGGGGGGGCGCACCAGCCCACCTGGGGCTGGTCCCCTCCCACACTTGGCCCATGCAGCCCTCCGGGGCTGGTGGCCCCACTTGGTGGACCACCGGGACCCTCCCGGTGGTCCCGGTACATTACCGATAAAACCCGAAACTTTTCCGGCGACCAAAACAGGACTTCCCATATATAAATCTTTACCTCCGGACCATTCCGGAACTCCTCGTGACGTCCGGGATCTCATCCGGGACTCCGAACAACATTCGGTAACCACGTATATCTATTCCCTATAACCCTAGCGTCATCGAACCTTAAGTGTGTAGACCCTACGGGTTCGGGAACCATGCAGACATGACCGAGACAACTCTCCGGCCAATAACCAACAGCAGGATCTGGATACCCATGTTGGCTCCCTCATGTTCCATGATGATCTCATCGGATGAACCACGATCTCGAGGATTCAATCAATCCCGTATTCAATTCCCTTTGTCCAGCGGTATTGTACTTGCCCGAGATTCGATCGTCGGTATCCCGATACCTTGTTCAATCTCGTTACCGGCAAGTCTCTTTCCTCGTTCCGTAACACATCATCCCGTGATCAACTCCTTGGTCACATTGTGCACATTATGATGATGTCCTACCGAGTGGGCCCAGAGATACCTCTCCATTTACACGGAGTGACAAATCCCAGTCTCGATTCGTGCCAACCCAACAGACACTTTTGGAGATACCTGTAGTGTACCTTTATAGCCACCCAGTTACGTTGTGACATTTGGCACACCCAACGCACTCCTATGGTATCCGGGAGTTGCAGAATCTCATGGTCTAAGGAAATGATACTTGACATTAGAAAAGCTTTAGCAAACGAACTACACGATCTTGTGCTACGCTTAGGATTGGGTCTTGTCCATCACATCATTCTCCTAATGATGTGATCCCGTTATCAACGAAATCCAATGTCCATGGTCAGGAAACCGTCACCATCTAGTCATCAACGAGCTAGTCAACTAGAGGCTTACTAGGGACATGGTGTTGTCTATGTATCCACACATGTATCTGAGTTTCCTATCAATACAATTCTAGCATGGATAATAAACGATTATCATGAACAAGGAAATATAATAATAACCAATTTATTATTGCCTCTAGGGCATATTTCCAACACCCTAGGCCTTGTTTCTAAGCATTGCAATACCATTTTTGCTCACTTTTGTCTTTAGTTACCTTGCTGTTTTTATAATTTCGGATTACAAAAACCTATATCTACTATCCATATTGCACTTGTATCACCATCTCTTTGCCGAACTAGTGCACGTATACAATTTACCATTGTATTGGGTGTGTTGGGGACACAAGAGACTCTTTGTTATTTGGTTGCAGGGTTGTTTGAGAGAGACCAACTTCATCCTACGCCTCTCATGGATTGATAAACCTTAGGTCATCCACTTGAGGGAAATTTGCTACTGTCCTACAAAACTCTACGCTTGGCGGCCCAACACGAGTGTACAAGAAGAAGGTTGCGTAGTAGACATCACAAGCCGGGATGGGGAAGATCGTAGCAGCAGCGCAGTGCTTAGGAACTTGGTTGCGAGAGGAACATGGTCTTTTGATGTGTCTCTGTAGCGACCCGACCTCAGACGGTCAAGTCTCTGTGCTTAAGTGTCATCCCTGGATCGGTATGCTGACACACACAGTACTCGAGGATTTATAACAGAGGTAAATCACATGTATAAACTAACATAAATACTATTACCTCAATCCAAATAGCGGAAGAAACAACAAGGTTGTGGATTCCCATCAACACCAACTGAAAAGTTGAGTGCAGAAATCGTAACCCTAACGTATCACTTACTCGTTGTAAGAATCCTGCAACATGAGACATTGCAGCCACAAAGGGCCAGTACATTGAATGTACTGGCAAATTCACACCATAGGATAATGATGAATAATAGCTATCACTACATGCATATTTGGCTAGTGGAAAAGCTCTATGGTTATCATGTTTTTGCGAAAAGCCATTTTCCCTACTACAAAGGAATATATTTTATTTAACTACAAAGTTTGTTGAAAAATTATTGAGAAGGTATATCCCCAACTCAATCCGAAAATAATATTTATAACCCACCAAATTAATTAAGTAAAGTGATGAGATCAACATGATAATTCAAGAACCAGATACTCAAAATGTCCATAGCCGGGGACACGGCTAACCATGATTAGTTTGTACACTCTGTAGAGGTTTGCACACTTTTCCCCACAAGACTTGATCTCCTCCGTTGGATTTCTCGCACTACAAGGTGTTTGAGAAACGGATGACCGAGACACAGTCTTTCAGAAACATTAACTCTTTAATCTGGGTGGACAGTTACACCTACTTTCTGTCAGGACCCCGATTCCAAGTCACATCAATCTAGCCGGTAACACTTCATATCACTTTGTGGCCTCACGCACGGTACTCCCACGGGTGTCACCTTACCATGGCCCGGGACCGTTTGTGCCTTTTGGCTCACGTATATGATAGTGTCGCTAGCATCCATATGACAGGGAACCCGGGCCGACATGGCTAGTCGTGAACCCAAAGCGGCACTAACCTATGGGGACAGGCATACATGAATCACATCGAGCGTGTCGGTCAGCAGCGTGTGGATCCGGGTTGTAGCACTGGGCTAACAGGACTCCGGGAACCCGGGCTGTAGCAGGCTAGGCAGGACTCCGGATGTCACCGCGTGACATTTCCCCGAAGGGACATACACAGGAACGAAGTGAAACACATGTCGGCCAGTCAAGTGTCCTGAGCAGTAGTGCTGGGCTAACAGGACTCCGGTGAACTGGGCTGTAGCGGACTACTATGGCTCATGGAAGCACTAGACTGCATTTCCCCATAAGAGAGACTGCCAAGGATAAACAACTAGATTGTCCGATCCCACACATACCAAGCATTTCAATCATACACACAATATGCTCGATATGTGTAAATACAACTCAAGTATTTATCCATTAGGCTCCGAGGAGTGAGATATTACAAACATGGGTCTCATGACCCAACAATCATAGCATACAAGTCAAAGCACATGCGGAAGCTTAACATGTCTGAGTACAGACATCTACAAATGAAAAAGGCTGAGAAGCCTGACTATCTACCAGATCCTGCCGAGGGCACAAGATCATAGCTGAGGTATCAAGCTAAACGTCGAAGTCCACGCGAAACTACTAGCGAGACTGACGTCTCTCTGCAAAACATAAAATAGGCAAACGTGAGTACAAATGTACCCAGCAAGACTTACATCAGAACTAACTACATATGCATCGGTATCAACAAAGGGGGTGGTGGAGTTTAACTGCAACAAGCCAGCTTTGACTCGGTGGCTAGCCTGAACTACGACTGCAAGCAACTCTTTTGGGGTGGCGCACACGAGTCCACATATTCACCATTCAATACACCACTATGGATCCGCTCCTGTCTCCCTACGGGAAGGCCATCCATAGCACTCCCACTTATCTTGCGAGTTTTAGAGTATCCACCTTTCACTTGTCTATGAACTGTTATAGGCAACCTAGAAGTCCATTACCGCGGACATGGCTATTCGAATAGATGATGTTAACCTTGCAGGGGTGTACTTCTTCACACAGGCTCTCACCACTTACCGCCGTTTACACGACATGTACTCGGCAACCTTCAAGCGGAAGCCCAACGAGGGTGTCAGCCACGGCCTACCTAAACACTCAAGTCTCTAGTCCAGGTTTATCACCTATCCAGGTTCCATCCGCAGGGAGTCCGGCCGAGGTTTCCACATACGGCCCCGGACGATGTGTACAGGGTTCCGACACACCAAACGGGCGCCCGGCATGCCCGGCCACGGTGTATCTACCGCATCATAGCCCACCCCTAGGGTCAGCGCTACGCACGGCCGCCAACACATATCCTATAAACACCAGAAACTAGTTGGAACTCCTGGACAGAGGACAAGGGTGATCAAGAAGCCGAGAGGGTCCATTGGTTTCGGGCCCAATGCATGGTAGTAACTGTTTCATGGATCACAAACACAGAACTCAGTTCCTAAGGACGGTTTCAATGAGACAACCCACCATGTACTCCTACATGGCCTCTCACCGCTACCTTTACCAAATCATGTTCACACACTTAGCTCACACACAGTAGGACATGTTCATCACTGTTCCAATATATCCCCGATGAATCAGACCTGACTCAACTCTAAGCAGTAGCAGGCATGACAAATAAGCATGAATGAGTAGGCACATCAGGGCTCAAACAACTCCTACTCATGCTAGTGGGTTTCATCTATTTACTGTGGCAATGACAGGTCATGCAAAGGATAAAGGGGTTCAGCTACCGCAACAAGTAACAGATGAATCGTTGTTGTCCTAATGCGGTAAAAGAGAGCAGGAGCAAGAGAGTGGGATTGTATCGGAATGAACAAGGGGGTTTTTCTTGCCTGGCACTTCTGAAGATAACATATAGTCTTCATCAGTGTCAACGATCACAACATCGGAGCAGTGTCTACCGAGAGGGGACATTTACCGGCAAACAAGGAAGAACACAATCAATGCGATGCAACAATATGATGCATGATCATGACATGGCAATATGCCGTTGATTGAGCTAATGCAACTAGCAACAAGTTAAATGGAGTTGGTTTGAACACTAGTTCAAATCAAATTCAAACTATGAATTCAATAGTGCATTATCATGTTTTGGACTAAACAGTGAGGTTAAGTTGGTTCAAACATGCATGAAAATGCCATAATCAGATTCCTTGGATTTTTCTGATATTTTTCATATATAATTTATTGCATTGGAGTTATAGATTATTTTCTATGATTTAGAGTTTTAGCTATTTTCTGAAATAATAATCATTTCTGATTTATTTAAAATCCAGAAAAGCTTTACTGCGTCAGCATTGCGCAAGGGTGATGTCAGCGGGTCAACTGGTCGGCCAGGTCAAACCTGACCAGTGGGACCCACTGGTCAGTGACCCAGTCAACTAACCAAGTTAGTTAGCCCTAACTAACTGGGTTGGGCCCACTGGTCAGCGACTAACCTAACTAACCTAAATAGGATTAGCCCTAACTAACTTAGTTAGCCGGGCGGGGCCCTCGTGTCAGTGGCTCATCTAATTAGCTAAGTTAATTAACACTAACTAAACCTAACACTAATTAAGTAGGCGCCTGGGCCCACACGTCAGGGGAGGTCAAACCCCTGGTCAACCGGGGCTAAACCACCGGCATTTAGCCGCCGGTGATGACCAGACGCGGCGGAGGGCCGCGGGAACGGGCTCTGGGGCCCCGTTCGCAGCGTGGCTGGGCTCGTTCGAGAGCCCAAACAAGCGCGCGTCGGATGGTGGCGCCAGCCCGGCCTGGGGCGGCCGGAGGCAACGACGGGGAGCTCGGCCGCGGCGGCCGGAGCTCGGGCGTGCTCAGGTTTGGCGCTGGGATACGGCCTCCTGGGAGTGTGGCAAACGCGGTGACGCGCTCGGTTTCGAGCCCGCGTGGCTGTGGCCACGACGATGGCGTCGCCGGCGGAGCCGAGTGCTCGGGCTCGATGGAGATGGCGGCTAGGAGGCGCAACCGAGGCATAGAGGAGGGGGGTTAGGGGCAGGGGCTTACGTTGAGTCTTTCGGTGCAGACGGCGGAGCCGGGGAGGTGTCGGAGCGAGCGGGGCGGCAAGGCGAATCTCCGGCGACCCGAGGAGGATGAAGGGGTCGGGGATGGTGCTTCGAGCGTCGCTGTAGGATCAAAGTATGTCTAGAGGGGGGGTGATTAGACTATTGACCAAATAAAAACTTAACCTTTTCCCAATTTTAGTTCTTGGCAGATTTTAGCTAATTTAGGACAAGTCAAGCAATCATCACATAATTCAAGCAAGCATGCAAAGAGTATATAGGCAGCGGAAAGTAAAGCATGCAACTTGCAATAATGTAAAGGGAAGGGTTTGGAGAATTCAAACGCTATTGGAGACACGGATGTTTTTCCCATGGTTCGGATAGGTGGTGCTATCCTACATCCACGTTGATGGAGACTTCAACCCACGAAGGGTAACGGTTGCGCGAGTCCACATAGGGCTCCACCCAAGGGTAACGGTTGCGCGAGTCCACACAGGGCTCCACCCACGAAGGGTCCACGAAGAAGCAACCACCCACAAAGGGTCCATGAAGAAGAAACCTTGCCTAACCCACCATGGCCATCGCCCACACAGGACATGCCTCACTAGCGATAGATCTTCATGAAGTAGGCGATCTCCTTGCCCTTACAAACTCCTTGGTTCAACTCCACAATCTTGTCGGAGGCTCCCAAGTGACACCTAGCCAATCTAGGAGACACCACTCTCCAAGAAGTAACAAATGGTGTGTAGGTAATGAACTCCTTGCTCTTGTGGTTCAAATGATAGTCTCCCCAATACTCAACTCTCTCTCATAGGATTTGGATTTGGTGGAAAGAGGGTTTGAGTGGAAAGCAACTTGGGAAGGCTAGAGATCAAGATTCATATGGTAGGAATGGAATGTCTTGATCTCAACACATGAGTAGGTGGTTCTCTCTCAGAACATATGAGTTGGAATGGTGTGTGTGTTCTGATGGCTCTCTCTTTGAATGAGAAGAAGGTGGAGGGGTATATATAGCCTCCACACAAAATCCAACCGTTACACAGTTTTCCAATCTTGGTGGGACCGAATCAGAAAACTCGGTCTGACCGAAATAGTAAACCTAGTGACCGTTAGGAATTTTGGTGGGACTGACATGCAACTCGGTAGGACCGATTCGGTTAGGGTTTGGGCATAACGTAATCTCGGTGAGACCGATTACACAAACTCGGTGAGACCGAATTTGGTAATTAGCTAACCAGAGAGTTGGTCAGGCAAACTCGGTGGGACCGATTTTCTCTTTCGGTGAGACCGAGTGGAACTCGGTGAGACCGAAAAGTTACAAAGGGGAAACACTGAGTTTACATTGCAATCTCGGTGGGACCGATTCGCTCTTTCGGTGGGACCGAAAAGTTACGAAAGGGAAACAGAGAGTTTGCAACCCCAACTCGGTGGGACCGAGATCCTTATCTCTTGAACCGAATTGCTAGGGTTTGGAAGTGGCTAATGACAAGTGAAACTCGGTGGCGCCGGATAGGAAGAATCAGTAGGACCGAGTTTGGCTTAGAGTTTAGGTCATATGTGGATATGGGAAAGTAGTTGAGGATTTTGGAGCATATCATTAAGCACATGAAGCAAGAGGCTCATTAAGCAACACCTCATCCCTCCTTAATAGTATTGGCTTTTCCTAAAGACTCAATGTGATCTTGGATCACTAAAATATGAAATGAAGAGTCTTGAGCTTTTGAGCTTGAGCCAATCCATTTTCCTTAGCATTTTGAGGGTTCCACTTTCATATCCATGCCATGCCAATCATTGAGCTTTCCTGAAATAATCATCTTGGAATAGTATTAGCTCAATGAGCTATATGTTGTTATGAATTACCAAAACCACCTAGGGATAGTTGCACTTTCAATCTCCCCCTTTTTGGTAATTGATGACAACATATAGATCAGAGCTTCGATAAAAGATAATAAGCATGAAATATATCGTCGCTTTGAGAAGTATGTGATAAGTAAGAGCTCCCCCTAAATTTGTGCATATTTAAAATTTGCTTTGGACTGCAAATGCACAAAGAGTTAGAGTCATGGGTTACTCTTCCATGTCACATACATCTTGGTGGAGCGCTCAAAATGATAAGAATGAAATACATGCACTCATCACCAAGAATAGTGAATGATCACAAACGATAGATAGAATGATAATATTTAAGCAAGCATCAAGCAAACATTAAGTGTAGCTTATGATCAAACACGTGATCATCAATGTCTCACAAGCATAAGGACGTAGTATCTCACACACAAGCAAACAAAGTTCGAAAAAAACACCAAATAAAGCAAGAGAGAAAAGCAACACTCTCTCTCTCGAAGCCTATGATCTATACATCTTCTCCCCCTTTGGCAACAAGTTACCAAAAAGTTCCTAGAAAATGCATAGCACTAGATCGACGCTCAGGCTTGATCTTCAGGTGGTGGTGGAGTCCGGATCACTCCAAGGACGAAGGCTTCTGTAGATGTTGAAGTAGTCGCTGGAGTTGGAGCTGAAGTAGATGCTGGAGCTGAGGCTGTAGCTGGTGCAGACGTTGTAGCTCTGGTGTCAGCAACTGGCAGTGCAGACGACCTCGGACCTCGTGGCACCCTCGCAAACGCATGAGTCGTGGTCCTGCCTCTCCTCTCATTCATGTCCTCCTGGAGCTGCTCCACTGCAGACTGAACTTCTGTTACCTTGATGTCCAAGTCATAGAACCTCTGTTCCATGATCCTCTCTAAGCTCTGCTGATTCTTAGTGACATTGGCCAGACTTTGCTCAATTCTCAGCGTGGATGCAATCAAGTAACCGAGCTGCTCTTGTTTGGTCTTCAAGAAATAGTCAGATGCCTCCGCTTGAGTAGGCATCCTAGCAGCTTTTTCCTTCTTCGCCTTCTCCTTCTTTGCAAATGCTTGGGCAGATGATGGTTCATTCTCAGTCATAACAACTTCATTGTCCTCGAAATCTGGACGGATGGGCAGGTGTTCCTTATCCAACAAATATACGCCCGTGCCCATCTTGGAGTTGATGAGCTCCTGAATCTGAGGGGCATATCCACAGCTCCTCTTCTGATCTGCCGCTGTCCTCTTAACGGTTTCCACAATGAGACTCATAACTTTGAATTTTTGAGGCACGTCAAAAACATGAAGCAAATTGATCGCGTGACCTCTGATCATCTTGTGATCTCCAGACTTAGGCAACAGAGTGTGCCTTAGTATCCAATTGATAGTAGGCAATCATGATAGCAGATAATGCACTGAGCCAAACTTGAATGTGTCAAGAGCTTCATTGGGAATTTCCTTGTACATATTTGACATGGAGTTATGATCCATCTTCTTCTTGGCGTAAATATCCAAGTCATCTGCTTGTTCCTCTGGGGCATTGATCAACTTCGCCCATTCCTCAACAGTGGATTGGTACCTTGTACCCTCTGACATCCATGTGATCCTTCCATCCGGATAGAAGTGTGCTGTGGAGTAGAATTGCATGATTAGCTCCTCATTCCACTTTGTGAGCTTCTGCCCAACAAAGTCTGCAACTCCACACGCACTAAAGATGTCATACACTCCGGGGTAGTACTCTTCATTCTCCTTGATATATGTCTAGTCGACCCATCTCATGTCACATACGATTGGCTTCTTGTCAAGCAAAACAGTCTCATAGAAATCTTGTTGCTCCTTTGTATGAAATCTGTAGTCCACTGCAGTCCTTCTCCTAGAAGCATATGGATCTGCCTCTCTCCATTTTCTGAGCCCTAAATCTCTCCTGAGCTTCATATCCTCAGCCACAGGATGAGCATCGTTGTGGTCTGGGATCTTGGGCTTGAGCTTCCGAAGGACACTCTCTTCTTCTTCTTCAGTAGCTTCAGGCACTGGGGCCTTGTTCTTTTCTGCAGCTGGGATGCTTCGTGTGTTTCTCTTTGGTGCACTCTTAGGCTTAGATGCAGCCTTAGGTGCTTCCTTGGGCTTGGATGCAGCTGTTCCTGACCTTATGACATCTCCCATAAGTTTGGCTGCCTTGGGCGCTGGTGCAGCTACCTCTTCTTCCTCCTCCTCTTCTACCATGATGGAGGCTCTCCCAAGCACTTTGGCTACAGTCTTCTTTACTCTCTCCTTCCTTTTCTTGCCCTCAGCAGCAACGGGCTCAATGGGAGCAGGTGCAGGCTTCTTAGTTGATGCTCTAGCCTTTGACATGGGCTGCCTGCCTGCTGGCCTCTTGACTTTCAGTCCTGGCTTTGAGCCTTGAGCTGGCTCAACTCTTTTGGAAGTGGCCTCTTCCTCTGCCATATAGTCCTCATCTTCAGAATCAGACGTTCTCTTCTTCCTTTGACGTGTGGCAGCCTTAGGCAGATTGCTGGGGGTGCTCCTGCTGCCTTCATCAGATGAACTGGAGGGACTAGTGCCCTCACTCATGACAACTTGCTGCTCAGACACATTCTGGCTGTCACTTTGATCAGACGTGTTGCAAACTGACTGCTGACCCTGTGAATAGATTATGGATAAGATAGAGTGGATGAGCATCACAAAAAGCAAAGATTTTTGCAAAAGATTAATTCAAAAACTTAGTTTTAGTTTTCCACAGAAAGCATCTCGGATCTACCGATTTTCAAACTCGGTGACACCGAAGCAGTTTTGGAACCTAAACTAGTGAACTCGGTAGGACCGAGTCACAGTTCGGTGGCACCGAGACTGCTAGGGTTTCACAGAATTCCAAAATCGGTCGCACCGATAAGTTATTCTCGGTCAGACCGAGTTTCACTTGTGCAATGGCAAAAGCCAGATCGGTGGGACCGAGTTTTTCAACTCGGTGGGTCCGAGATGGTTTCGGCGGAAACCTAACCCTAAAATTTTCGAATTAAACCTAATCTATGAGTTCATTGACTAGATAGGAGTGTTTCAATCGTGGCAAGAATCATGATGATCACAATGTGCTAGGAATCAGAGTGGAGAATAGCACAAAGATCAAGTCCATACCCTAGTTTGGCGTGGACTTGCTACGGCGGCAACGGCGGGGCAGAATTCTGTTGACGGCGGCGGAGACCAGCGACTAGAGGCTGCTGGCGGCGAGAAGACGATCCGGAGACCACGAAGGCAGAGTAGGCTATCGCGCGGGCGAGGAGGTTTCGGAGAAATTTCCAAAAAATTTCCCGTCACTATATATAGCCCGACCCTGTCGGTGTGACCGAGTGGAACAACTCGGTGGCACCGAGATGCAAAACTGTGTGCAGTTATTGCAACTCGGTGTGACCGAAAAGTTCAAATCGGTTGCACCAAGATCGAAAACCTAGATCAACTTAATGAACTCGGTAGGACCGAAATGGAGTATCGGTCAGACCGAGATTCATAAAGAGGTTTTGGAAGTTTAAGTCTATGACGAATCGGGGACTCCGAGCGCTCCTCACACAGAGTGGTTCGAATCTGACTTGATCATATTTTGTGATGCAGCATGAATAGAGTTTGAGACGAGAAAAGCATAGATAGCTAGAGTAGGTTCTTAGGCATTCTTGTCCATCCACTTGGCAAAAGAAGATAAAGCCAACAATCAAAACAACAAGTGGATGTCCTCGAATGAGTAAAATATGCAATCAGCATGCTCACACAATAAGATAGCAAATGAAATATGTGGCAAAGCATGCACAACCAATTCTAGCATCTATCAAGCAATTTGCGATGACTAGGTCATCTATATATGAGTATATTGACTTAGGAGTCAAGTGAGAACACTTGATCGTAGGTCATACTCATCGTTTAAGCTCAAGTGGGGTTACCACTTTTACATAAAGCATTGTTTTGTTCACATCTTTAGAGTTGCTTTAGCTCAAGTCTTAGAGTAAAGCTCCCCCTAGATGTGTTATCCCCCCTAAGAGGGATGAACTAACCTTGGGTTTTGTCGATGATGACTTCATGTAGATGTTGAAGATGTGGATGCTCAATGTTGATGTAGATCTCTTGGAGCTATCCATTTGAGTGAATTGCAC